>NW_025755510.1:0-7677 GCF_021184085.1 Oncorhynchus gorbuscha
AGGAAGGGAAGGAGATGAGTGAGGGAAGGGAGGAGATGAGTGGAGGGAAGGAGGAGATGAGTGGAGGGAAGGAGGAGATGAGTGGAGGGAAGGGAGGAGGAAGGAGTGGAGGGAAGGAGGAGATGAGTGGTGGGGAAGGAGGAGATGAGTGAAGGGAGGGAAGGAGGAGATAAGTGGAGGGAAGGAGATGAGTGGAGGGAAGGAGGAGATGAGTGGAGGGAAGGAGGAGATGAGTGGAGGGAAGGGGGAGATGAGTGAGGAGGAGGAGGGGAAGGGAGATGAGTGGAGGGAAGGGGGAGATGAGTGAAGGGAAGGGGGATGAGTGGAGGGAAGGGAGATGAGTGGAGGGAAGGGAGATGAAGGGAAGGAGATGAGTGGAGGAAGGAGATGAGTGGGAGGGAAGGGAGATGAGTGGAGTGGGAAGGGGAAGGGAAGGGAAGGGAGATGAGGGAGGGATGATGAGTGGAGGGAAGGGAGATGAGTGGAGGGAAGGGAGATGAGTGGGAGGGAAGGGAGATGAGTGAAGGGAGGGAAGGGAGGAGGAAGGGAAGGAGATGAGTGGAAGGGAGGGGAGGAGGAAGGGAAGGGAAGGAGGAGATGAGTGGAGGGAAGGAGGAGATGAGTGAAGGGAAGGGGAGGAGGAAGGGAAGGGAGATGGGTGAAGGGAAGGGAGATGGGTGGAGGGAAGGGAGATGAGTGAAGGGAAGGGAGATGAGTGGAAGGAGATGAGTGGAGGGGAGGAAGGGGATGAGTGGAGGGAAGGGGAGATGAGTGGAGGGAAGGGAGATGAGTGGAGGGAAGGGAGATGAGTGGAGGGAAGGAGGAGATGAGTGGAGGGAAGGAGGAGATGAGTGGAGGGAAGGAGGAGATGAGTGGAGGGAAGGGAGATGAGTGGAGGGAAGGAGGAGATGAGTGGAGGGAAGGAGGAGATGAGTGGAGGGAAGGAGGAGATGAGTGGAGGGAAGGAGGAGATGAGTGGAGGGAAGGAGGAGATGAGTGGAGGGAAGGGAGATGAGTGGAGGGAAGGGAGATGAGTGGAGGGAAGGAGGATGAGGGAAGGAGATGAGTGGAGGAAGGGAGGAAGGAGGGGGGAAGGGAGATGAGGTGGAGGGAAGGGAGATGAGTGGAGGGAAGGAGAGATGAGTGGAGGGAAGGGGAGGAGGAAGGGAAGGGAGATGAGTGGAGGGAAGGGGAGGAGGAAGGGAAAGGAGATGAGTGGAGGGAAGGAGATGAGTGGAGGGAAGGGAGATGAGTGGAGGGAAGGGAGATGAGTGGAGGGAAGGGGAGGAGGAAGGGAAGGGAGATGAGTGGAGGGAAGGGGAGGAGGAAGGGAAGGGGAAGGAGGAGATGAGTGGAGGGAAGGAGGAGATGAGTGAAGGGAAGGGGAGGAGGAAGGGAAGGGAGATGGGTGAAGGGAAGGGAGATGGGTGGAGGGAAGGGAGATGAGTGAAGGGAAGGGAGATGAGTGGAGGGAAGGGGAGATGAGTGAAGGGAAGGGAAGGAGGAGATGAGTGGAGGGAAGGAGGAGATGAGTGGAGGAAAGGGGAGATGAGTGGAGGGAAGGGGAGGAGGAGGGGAAGGAGGAGATGAGTGGAGGGAAGGGGAGATGAGTGAAGGAGGGAAGGGAAGGAGGAAGGGAAGGGAAGGAGGAGATGAGTGGAGGGAAGGAGGAGATGAGTGAAGGGAAGGGGAGGAGGAAGGGAAGGGAAGGGAAGGAGGAGATGAGTGGAAGGGGATGAGGAGGGAAGATGAGAGGAGGGAAGGGAGATGAGTGGAGGGAAGGGAGGAGAGGGAAGGGAGATGAGTGAAGGAGGAGATGAGGGGGAGGGAAGGGAGGGAGATGAGTGGAGGGAAGGGAGATGAGTGGAGGGACGGGGAGTGGAGGGAGGGAGATGAGTGGAGGGAAGGAGATGAGTGGAGGGAAGGGAGATGAGTGGAGGGAAGGGAGATGAGTGGGAGGGAAGGGAGGAGGGAGGAAGGGAGATGAGTGGAGGGAAGGGGGGAGGAGGAAGGGAAGGGAGATGAGTGGAGGGAAGGAGAGATGAGTGGAGGGAAGGGAGATGAGTGGAGGGAAGGGGAGATGAGTGGAGGGAAGGAGGAGGAGGAGTGGAGGGAAGGGAGATGAGTGGAGGGAAGGGAGATGAGTGGAGGGAAGGAGATGAGTGGAGGGAAGGGAGATGAGTGGAGGGAAGGGGAGATGAGTGGAGGGAAGGGGAGGAGGAGAGGTGGAGGGAGATGAGTGGAGGGAAGGAGGAGATGAGTGGAGGGAAGGAGATGAGTGGAGGGAAGGAGATGAGTGGAGGGAAGGGAGGAGGAAGGGAAAGGAGATGAGTGGAGGGAAGGGAAGGAGATGAGTGGAGGGAAGGAAGGAGATGAGTGGAGGGAAGGAGATGAGTGGAGGGAGGGAGGAGAAGGAAGGGATGAGTGGATGGAATGAGTGGAGGAAGGAGATGAGTGGAGAGGGAAGGGGAGGAGGAGGGAAGGGAGATGAGTGGAGGGAAGGGGAGGAGGAAGGGAAGGAGATGAGTGGAGGGAAGGAGATGAGTGGAGGGAAGGGAGATGAGTGGAGGGAAGGAGAGAGTGAAGGGAAGGGGGAGGAGGAAGGGAAGGGAGATGAGTGGAGGGAAGGGAGATGAGTGGAGGGAAGGGAGATGAGTGGAGGGAAGGGAGATGAGTGGAGGGAAGGGGAGATGAGTGGAGGGAAGGGGAGATGAGTGGAGGGAAGGGAGATGAGTGGAGGGAAGGGAGATGAGTGAAGGGAAGGGAAGGAGGAGATGAGTGGAGGGAAGGAGGAGATGAGTGGAGGGAAGGGAGATGAGTGGAGGGAAGGGAGAGGAGGAGAAGTGGAGATGAGGGAAGGGGATGAGGAGGGAAGGGAGATGAGTGGAGGGAAGGGAGATGAGTGGAGGGAAGGGAGGAGGAAGGGAAGGAGATGAGTGGAGAGGGAGGAGGAGGAAGGAGATGAGTGGAGGGAAGGGGAGATGAGTGGAGGGAAGGGAGATGAGTGGAGGGAAGGAGATGAGGAAGGGAAGGGAGATGAGTGGATGGAAGGGAGGAGTGGAGGAAGGGGAGATGGAGGAAGGGAAGGGGAGGAGGGAAGGAAGGGAGATGAGTGGAGGGAAGGGGAGATGAGTGGAGGGAAGGGAAGTGGAGGGAAGGGAGATGAGTGGATGGAAGGGGAGATGAGTGGAGGGAAGGGAGATGAGTGGAGGGAAGGGAGATGAGTGAGGGAAGGGAGATGAGTGGAGGGAAGGAGATGAGTGGAGGGAAGGGGATGAGTGGAGGAGGGAAGGGAGTGGAAGGGAAGGGAGGAGATGAGTGGAGGGAAGGAGATGAGTGGAGGGAAGAGAGGAGGGAAGGGAAGGAGATGAGTGGAGGGAAGGGGAGGAGGAAGGGAAGGGAGATGAGTGGAGGGAAGGGAGATGAGTGGAGGGAAGGGAGATGAGTGGAGGGACGGGAGATGAGTGGAGGGAAGGGGAGGAGGAAGGGAAGGGAGATGAGTGGAGGGAAGGGAGATGAGTGGAGGGAACGGGAGATGAGTGGAGGGAAGGGGAGTGGAGGAAGGAGAGTGGAGGGTGAGAGGAGGGAGGGAAGGGAGATGAGTGGATGAGGTGGAGGGAAGGGGAGTGGAGGAAGGGAAGGGAGATGAGTGAAGGGAAGGGAGATGGTGGAGGGAAGGGAGATGAGTGAAGGGAAGGGAGATGAGTGGAGGGAAGGGATGAGTGAAGGGAAGGGAGATGAGTGGAGGGAAGGAGATGAGTGGAGGGAAGGGAGATGAGTGGAGGAAGGGGAGATGAGTGGAGGGAAGGAGATGAGTGGAGGGAAGGGAGATGAGTGGAGGAAGGGAGATGAGGAAGGGGAAGTGGAAGGAGGGAGATGAGTGGAGGGAAGGGAGATGAGTGGAGGGGGAGTGGAGTGGAAGGAGGAGATGAGTGGAGGGAAGGAGGGAGATGAGTGGAGGGAAGGAGGAGGAGGAAGGGAAGGGAGATGAGTGGAGGAAGGGAGGAGGAAGGAAGGAGATGAGTGGATGGAAGGGAGATGAGTGGAGGAAGGGGAGGAGGAAGGGAAGGGAGATGAGTGGAGGAAGGGAGATGAGTGGAGGGAAGGGAGATGAGGGAAGGGAGGATGAAGGAAGGAGATGAGTGGAGGGAAGGGAGATGAGTGGAGGGAAGGGAGATGAGTGGATGGAAGGAGATGAGTGGATGGAAGGGGAGGGGAAGGAAGGGAGATGAGTGGAAGGAAGGAGATGAGTGGAGGAAGGGATGAGAAGGAGGGGAGATGAGTGGAGGGAAGGGAGATGAGTGGAGGGAAGGGGAGGAGGATGGAAGGGAGATGAGTGGAGGAAGGGGAGGAGGAAGGGAAGGGAGATGAGTGGAGAGGGAAGGGAGATGAGTGGAGGGGGGAGGGAGGGAAGGAGGAAGGGAAGGAGATGAGTGGAGGAAGGGAGGAGGAGGAAGGGAGGAGATGAGTGGAGAGGGGAAGGGGAGGAGGAAGGGAGTGGAGGGAAGGGAGATGAGTGGAGGGAAGGGAGGAGGAAGGGAAGGGAGAGTGAAGGGAAGGGGAAGGGGAGATGAGTGGAGGGAAGGGATGAGTGGAGGAAGGGAGATGAGTGGAGGGACGGGGAGGAGGAAGGAAGGAGATGAGTGGATGGAAGGGAGATGAGTGGAGGAAGGGGAGGAGGAAGGGAGGAGTGGAGGGAAGGGAGATGAGTGGAGGGAAGGGATGAGGAAGGGAAGGGAGATGAGTGGAGGGAAGGGGAGGAGGAAGGGAAGGGAGATGAGTGGAGGGAAGGGGAGGAGGAAGGGAAGGGAGATGAGTGGAGGGAAGGGGAGGAGGAAGGGAAGGGAGATGAGTGGAGGGAAGGGGGAGATGAGTGGAGGGAAGGGAGATGAGTGGAGGGAAGGGAGATGAGTGAAGGGAAGGGGAGGAGGAAGGGAAGGGAGATGAGTGGAGGGAAGGAGGAGTGGAGGAAGGGAGATGAGTGGATGGAGGAGATGAGGGAGGGAAGGGAGATGAGTGAGGGAAGGGAGATGAGGAAGGGAAGGGAGATGGAGTGAAGGGAAGGGAGATGAGTGGAGGGAAGGGAGATGAGTGAAGGGAAGGGAGATGAGTGGAGGGAAGGGAGATGAGTGGAGGGAAGGGAGATGAGTGGAGGGAAGGGAGATGAGTGGAGGGAAGGGAGATGAGTGGAGGGAAGGGGAGATGAGTGGAGGGAAGGGAGATGAGTGGAGGGAAGGGAGATGAGTGGAGGGAAGGGAAGGAGGAGTGGAGTGGAGGGAAGGGAGATGAGTGAGTGAGTGGAGGGACGGGGAGGAAGGGAAGGGAGATGAGTGGAGGGAAGGGGAGATGAGTGGATGGAAGGGGAGATGAGTGGAGGGAAGGGAGATGAGTGGAGGGAAGGAGGAGTGGAGGAGTGGAGATGAGTGGAGGAGGAGATGAGTGAGAGGAAGGGGAGATGAGTGAAGGGAAGGGAGATGAGTGGAGGGAAGGGAGATGAGTGGAGGGAAGGGAGGATGGGAAGGGAAGGGAGATGAGTGGAGGGAAGGGAGATGAGTGGAGGGAAGGGGAGGGGGAAGGGAAGGGAGATGAGTGGAGGGAAGGGGAGGAGGAAGGGAAGGGAGATGAGTGGAGGGAAGGGAGATGAGTGGAGGGAAGGGAGATGAGTGGAGGGAAGGGAGATGAGTGGAGGGAAGGGAGATGAGTGGATGGAAGGGAGATGAGTGGAGGGACGGGAGATGAGTGAAGGAAGGAGATGAGGAAGGGAAGGAGATGAGTGGAGGGAAGGGGGAGGAGTGGAAGGGAAGGGAGATGAGTGGAGGGGAAGGAAGGAGAGTGAGTGGAGGGAATGAGGGAAGGGGAGGAGGAGGGAAGGGAGATGAGTGGAGGGAAGGGGAGGAGGAAGGGGAAGGGAGATGAGGGGGTGGAGGGAAGGAGATGAGTGGAGGGAAGGGGGAGGAGGAAGGGAAGGGAGATGAGTGGATGGAAGGGAGATGAGTGGAGGGAAGGGAGGAGGAAGGGAAGGGAGAGAGGAATGGGAGGGAGGAAGGGAGTGGAGGGAAGGGAGGAGGAAGGGATGAGTGGAGGGAGGTGGAGGGAAGGGAGATGAGTGGAGGGAAGGGGAGGAGGAAGGGAAGGGAGATGATGAGTGGGAGGGAAGGGAGATGAGTGGGGGAAGGGAGATGAGTGGAGGGAAGGGAGATGAGTGGAGGGAAGGGAGATGAGTGGAGGGAGGGGAGGAGGAAGGGAAGGGAGATGAGTGGATGGGAAGGGGAGGAGGAAGTGAAGGAGGGGAGGGAAGGGAGTGGAGGAAGGGAAGGGAGATGAGTGGAGGGAAGGGGATGGATGAGTGGAAGGAGATGGGTGGGGAGATGAGGAGGAGGGAAGGGAGATAAGTGGAGGGAAGGGAGATGAGTGGATGGAAGGGAGATGAGTGGAGGGAAGGGAAGGGAAGGAGATGAGTGGAGGGAAGGAGGAGATGAGTGAAGGGAAGGGGAGGAGGAAGGGAAGGGGAGATGAGTGGAGGGAAGGGAGATGAGTGGAGGGAAGGGGAGGAGGAAGGGAAGGGAGATGAGTGGAGGGAAGGGGGAGATGAGTGGAGGGAAGGGGAGATGAGTGGAGGGAAGGGGAGATGAAGGGAAGGGAGATGAGTGGAGGGAAGGAGGAGGAAGGGAAGGAGATGAGTGGAGGAAGGGAGATGAGTGGAGGAAGGGAGGAAGGAGGGAGGGAAGGGAGATGAGTGGAGGGAAGGGGAGGAGGAAGGGAAGGGAGATGAGTGGAGGGAAGGGAGATGAGTGGATGGAAGGGAGATGAGTGGAGGGAAGGGAGATGAGTGGAGGGAAGGGGAGGAGGAAGGGAAGGGAGATGAGTGGAGGGAAGGGAGATGAGTGGAGGGAAGGGGAGGAGGAAGGGAAGGGAGATGAGTGGAGGGAAGGGAGATGAGTGGAGGGAAGGGGAGTGGAGGGAAGGGAAGGGAGATGAGTGGAGGGAAGGGAGATGAGTGGAGGGAAGGGAGATGAGGAAGGAGGGAAGGGAGATGAGTGGAGGAAGGGAGGAGGAGGGAAGGGAGATGATGAAGGGGAGGTGGAGGGAAGGGAGATGAGTGGAGGGAAGGGAGGGAAGGGAGATGAGTGGAGGGAAGGAGGAGGAGGAAGGGAGATGAGTGGAGGGAGGGGATGGAAGGGAAGGAGATGAGATGGAGAGGAAGGGGAGGAGGAAGGGAAGGGAGATGAGTGGAGGGAAGGAGATGGGAGGAGGAAGATGAGTGGAGGGAAGGGAGGAGATGAGTGGAGAGGAAGGGAGATGAGTGAGGGAGTGGAGTGAGGAAGGGAGAGGAGGAAGGGAAGGGATGGGAGTGGAGGAAGGGAGATGAGTGGAGGGACGGGGGAGGAGGAAGGGAAGGGAGATGAGTGGAGGGAAGGGAGATGGAGGGAGGGGAGGGAGGGAAGGGGAGGAGGAAGGGAAGGGAGATGAGTGGAGGGAAGGGGAGGAGGAAGGGAAGGGAGATGAGTGGAGGGAAGGGAGATGAGTGGAGGGAGGAGATGAGTGGAGGGAAGGGAGATGAGTGGAGGGGAAGGGGAGGGAGGAAGGGAAGGGAGATGAGTGGAGGGAAGGGGAGGAGTGGAGGGAAGGGAGATGAGTGGAGGGGGAAGGGAGATGAGTGGAGGGAAGGGAGATGAG
>NW_025755511.1:0-7674 GCF_021184085.1 Oncorhynchus gorbuscha
GGGGATAAACTCCTGGCCCTGGGGGATAAGCTCCTGGCCCTGGGGGGATAAACTCCTGGCCCTGGGGGATAAACTCCTGGCCCTGGGGGATAAACTCCTGGCCCTGGGGGATAAACTCCTGGCCCTGGGGGATAAACTCCTGGCCCTGGGGATAAACTCCTGGCCCTGGGGGGATAAACTCCTGGCCCTGGGGGATAAACTCCTGGCCCTGGGGGATAAACTCCTGGCCCTGGGGATAAACTCCTGGCCCTGGGGATAAACTCCTGGCCCTGGGGGGATGAACTCCTGGCCCTGGGGGGATAAACTCCTGGCCCTGGGGGGGATAAACTCCTGGCCCTGGGGGGGATAAACTCCTGGCCCTGGGGGGATAAGCTCCTGTACCACTGCAGTAACCCAGTTCTTGTCCACATGAATCACAGGACCGTCACAAAGTATACACACTTTCATTTGTTCCACTTTAACTTGTTACAGACAGAATTCAAATGTGATTTTAAAAATGTTTTTAAAAATCCACCCAAAACCTTATAATCACTAAGTGATAACAAGTTTTTAACAACTTTTGCAAATGTATTGAAAATGAAATACAGAAATATCTAATTTACATAAGCATTCACACCCTGAGTCAGCACCTTTGGCAGTGATTACAGCTGTCAGTCTTTCTGGGTAAGACTTTAAGAGCTGTGAGTCTTTCTGGGTCTCAGAGCTGTGAGTCTTTCTGGGTAAGTCTCTGAGAGCTGTGAGTCTTTCTAGGTCTCAGAGCTGTGAGTCTTTCTGGGTAAGACTAAGGGCTGTGTCTTTCTGGGTAAGTCTGAGAGCTGTGAGTCTTTCTGGGTAAGTCTCTAAGAGCTGTGAGTCATTCTGTGTAAGTCTCAGAGCTGTGAGTCTTTCTGGGTAAGTCTCGAAGAGCTCTGAGTCGTTCTGGGTAAGTCTCTGAGAGCTGTGAGTCTTTCTGGGTAAGTCTCTAAGAGCTGTGAGTCTTTCTGTGGAAGTCTGAGAGCTGTGAGCCTTTCTGGGTTAGGTTCTAAGGGCTGTGTCTTTCTGGGTAAGTATCTAAGAGCTGTGAGTCATTCTGGGTAAGTCTCTGAGAGCTGTGAGCCTTTCTGGGTAAGTCTCTGAGGGCTGTGAGTCTTTCTGGGTAAGTATCTAAGAGCTGTGAGTCATTCTGGGGAAGTCTCTGAGGGCTGTGAGTCATTCTGGGTAAGTATCTAAGAGCTGTGAGTCTTTCTGTGGAAGTCTGAGAGCTGTGAGTCTTTCTGGGTAAGTATCTAAGAGCTGTGAGTCTTTCTGGGTAAGTCTTTGAGGGCTGTGAGTCTTTCTGGGTAAGTATCTAAGAGCTGTGAGTCTTTCTGGGTAAGTCTTTGAGAGGTGTGAGTCTGTCTGGGTAAGTATCTAAGAGCTGTGAGTCTTTCTGGGTAAGTCTTTGAGAGCTGTGAGTCTTTCTGGGTACGTATCTAAGAGCTGTGAGTCTTTCTGGGTAAGTCTTTGAGACACCTGGATAGTGCAACATATTATTTTCAACATTCTTCAAACTCTCATGTTGGTTTGTCATTACTGGGGTACTGGCCATAGAGCCAATCCAGTGGATATAATCAATAACAATCATATGAAGCAGCACCATGCTCAGAGACACTTTCTCCCTGCAAGCCATGAGACTGTTGATGAACTGACTCTTTGCTGCTATGGCAACTACTGTACTGTACTTAATACATCGTAGTTATCTACTTATTCATTTGTATTGTGTTACGGCTGTATTCCTGCGCAAATGACAACTTTTATTTTGATTTAATTTGATCACAGTTTAACACCAACCCTGTTCCACTTTCCGGGTTTTACGGTAGAAAATGGAGTCATTTTTAGAAAGTTCTTTAAGAGACAGGCATCTCACCAACATCTGATGTAATTTTTCCAGCAATTGCGATCTAAGAAACGGAATGTCCTCATTTCAGAAGAGCTCATGACTTCTGGCTGCAGTTTGGCAGGAAACTGTAATCCTGATTCGTCACAGACTCTGCCCCCTGCATCAGATTGCAGCCCTGCAGCTAGAGTGTGGGTTGTGTTTGAGAGGATTATCTACCTTTCCATAAACCCAAATGCATGCTGGAAGGTAGTTCATGGATTTTAAATAGGAAATTAGACCATACATGTGTTTTTACTATGAGGAGAAGTTGTGTTTATATAGAAGTTGTGTTTATTTAGAAGTTGTGTTATTTTAGAGTTGTGTTTATATAGAAGTTGTGTTTATATAGAAGTTGTGTTTATTTAGAAGTTGTGTTTATTTAGAGAGTTATGTTTATTTAGAAGTTGTGTTTATTTAGAAGTTGTGTTTTATATATAAGTTGTGTTTATTTAGAAGTTGTGTTTATTTGAGAAGTTGTGTTTATTTAGAAGTTGTGTTTATATATAAAGTTGTGTTTATTTGAAGTTGTGTTTATTTAGAAGTTGTGTTTATTTAGAAGTTGTGTTTATTTTGAGAAGTTGTGTTTATTTAGAAGTTGTGTTTATTTAGAAGTTGTGTTTATATGTAAAGTTGTGTTTATATAGAAGTTGTGTTTATATAGAAGTTGTGTTTATATAGAAGTTGTGTTTATATAGAAGTTGTGTTTATATAGAAGTTGTGTTTATATAGAGTTGTGTTTATTTAGAAGTTGTGTTTATTTAGAAGTTGTGTTTATTTAGAAGTTGTGTTTATTTAGAAGTTGTGTTTATTTTAGAAGTTGTGTTTATTTAGAAGTTGTGTTTATTTAGAAGTTGTGTTTATTTAGAAGTTGTGTTTATTTAGAAGTTGTGTTTATTTAGAAGTTGTGTTTATTTAGAAGTTGTGATTATATAGAAGTTGTGATTATATAGAAGTTGTGATTATATAGAAGTTGTGATTATATAGAAGTTGTGATTATAGAAGTTGTGATTATATAGAAGTTGTGTTTATATAGAAGTTGTGATTATATAGAAGTTGATTATATAGAAGTTGTGATTATATAGAAGTTGTGATTATATAGAAGTTGTGATTATATAGAAGTTGTGATTATATAGAAGTTGTGATTATATAGAAGTTGTGTTTATATAGAAGTTGTGATTATATAGAAGTTGTGATTATATAGAAGTTGTGATTATATAGAATTTGTGTTTTTATAGAAATTGTGTTTATATAGAAGTTGTGATTATATAGAAGTTGTGATTATATAGAAGTTGTGTTTTTATAGAAGTTGTGTTTATATAGAAGTTGTGTTTATATAGAAGTTGTGTTTATTTAGAAGTTGTGATTAAATATCTCCAGACAGTTGGACCAGAAACTAACAAATGAGTCAACACTGGCGGTTTGGACGGCCGACTGGCGTCACTGACCTCGGGCCAGACAAAATGTCCTCTCTGTCCACAGATATGTCAATCTGAAGAGCAACCAGAAAGTCTCAGTAATCTACGATTCTTATTTGCGTTCGGTGTTGTTCATAATTTATAAGGGGAAATATATCTTACCTCAGTTGTCTGCCTTGTATACACTGCTCCAAAAACATAAAGGAACACCAAAATAACACATCCTAGATCTGAATTAATGAAATATTCTTATTCAATACTTTTTCTTTACATAGTTGAATGTGCTGACAACAAAATCACACCAAAAATGATCAATGGAAATCAAATGTATCAACCCATTGAGGTCTGGATTTGGAGTCACACTCAAAATCAAAGTGGAAAACCACACTACAGGCTGATCCAACTTGATGTAATGTCCTTAAAATAAGTCAAAATGAGGCTCAGTAGTGTGTGTGGCCTCCATGTGCCTGTATGACCTCCCTACAACACCTGGGTATGCTCCTGATGAGGTGGCGGATGGTCTCCTGAGGGATCTCCTCCCAGACCTGCACTAAAGCATCCGCTAACTCCTGGACAGTCTGTGGTGCAACGTGGCGATGGTGGATGGAGCGAGACATGATGTCCCAGATGTGCTTAATTGGATTCAGGTCAGGGGAACGGGCGGGCCAGTCCATAGCATCAATGCCTTCCTCTTGCAGGAACTGCTGACACACTCCAGCCACATGAAGTCGAGCATTGTCTTGCATTAGGAGGAACCCAGGGCCAACCGCACCAGTGTAACAGTACAACTTTTTACGTCCGTCCCCTCGCCCATACCCGGGCGCGAACCAGGGACCTTCTGCACACAACGACAACATTCACCCTCGAAGCATCGTTACCCATCACTCCACAATAGCCGCGGCCCTTGCAAAGCAAGGGGAACTACTACTTCAAGGTCTCAGAGCAAGTGACGTAACCGATTGAAACGCTATTTAGCGCACACCGCTAACTAAGCTAGCCGTTTCACATCCGTTACACCAGCATATGGTCTCACAAGGGGTCTTAGGATCTCATCTCGGTACATAATGGCAGTCAGGCTACCTCTGGCGAGCACATGGAGGGCTGTGCGGCCCCCCAAAGAAATGCCACCCCACACCATGACTGACCCACCGCCAAACCGGTCATGCTGGAGGCTGTTGCAGGCAGCAGAACGTTCTCCACGGCGTCTCCAGACTCTCGTGTCACGTCTGTCACATGTGCTCAGTGTGAACCTGCTTTCATCTGTTAAGAGCACAGGGCGCCAGTGGCGAATTTGCCAATCTTGGTGTTCTCTGGCAAATGCCAAACGTCCTGCACGGTGTTCGTCTGTAAGTACAACCCCCACCTGTGGACGTCGGGCCCTCATACCACCCACATGGAGTCTGTTTCTGACCGTTTGAGCAGACACATGCACATTTGTGGTCTGCTGGAGGTCATTTTGCAGGGATCTGGCAGTGCTCCTCCTGCTCCTCCTTGCACAAAGGCGGAGGTAGCGCCTGATGCTGGGTTGTTGCCCTCCAACGGCCTCCTCCTGATGTACTGGTCTGCCTCCGGTTAGCGCCTCCATGCTCTGGACACTACGCTGACAGACACAGCAAACCTTCTTGCCACAGCTCGCATTGATGTGCCATCCTGGATGAGCTGCACTACCTGAGCCACTTGTGTGGGTTGTAGACTCCGTCTCATGCTACCACTAGAGTGAAAGCACCACCAGCATTCAAAAAGTGACCAAACCATCAGCCAGGAAGCATAGGAACAGAGGCTGGTCTGTGGTCCCCACCTGCAGAACCACTCCTTTATTGGGGGTGTCTTGCTAATTGCCTATAATTTCCACCTGTTGTCTATTCCATTTGCACAACAGCATGTGAAATGTATTGTCAATCAGTGTTGCTTCCTAAGTGGACAGTTTGATTTCACAGAAGTGTGATTGACTTGGAGTTATTGTGTTGTTTAAGTGTTCCCTTTATTTTTGGAGCAGTGTATATTCTATCATTACCGAACAGCAGTAATGTTATGCAGTAATACTATTACAAGCCTCTCAACAACGACAACAAAAAACCTTCATCCAAGTCGTGGGAGGCGGAAACAGGTAAAGTAGGAGATGGCCAGACAGGGCCAGACAGGGCCAGACAGGGCCAGACAGGGCCAGACAGGGCCAGACAGAGCCAGACAGAGCCAGACAGGGCCAGACAGGGCCAGACAGGGCCAGACAGGGCCAGACAGAATGGTAGACAGAGCCAGACAGGAGACAGACAGGGCCAGACAGGGCCAGACAGGGCCAGACAGAGGCCAGACAGGGCCAGACAGGGCCAGACAGAGCCAGACAGAGCCAGACAGGGCCAGACAGGGCCAGACAGGGCCAGACAGAGCCAGACAGGGCCAGACAGGGCCAGACAGGGCCAGACAGGGCCAGACAGAGCCAGACAGGGCCAGAGAGGACTTACTGTTTGGCCAGACAATCCCATAGCCAGACAGTCCTGACAGCGCTCTTTCTATTGGGCCTGGTCAGAATGTGTGAAGGGGCCTTGCAGGGCCAGACAGTGTTGACAGAGAGACAGGGCCAGACAGGGCCAGACAGGGCATATCACTGCTTTTGTCTCGTCTCATTGACCAGGATGGAACTATATGAAAGCGGATTTATGCTATCTCTTCACCACTGTTCTTAGCAATTTTGGTCAGTCTTCAGACTAAGAGGGGCACTGTTTGGCCACAATCCATAGCCTGGATGGCGCTCTCTATTGTGGAATCAATGTGGAAGGTACATGCAGCCAATTCTGCTCTCCAGAAGAATCAAGTGGATATCACTGCCACTGTCTCATTCACCAAGAATCAAGTGGATGAACTCTCTTTCACCATTTCTTAAAGTGTTTTTCAGATGAACATGCCACTGCTCTCCAGAAGAATCAAGTGGATGAACTCTCCAGAAGAATCAAGTGGATGAACTCTCCAGAAGAATCAAGTGGATGAACTCTCCAGAAGAATCAAGTGGATGAACATGCCACTGCTCTCCAGAAGAATCAAGTGGATGAACTCTCCAGAAGAATCAAGTGGATGAACATGCCACTGCTCTCCAGAAGAATCAAGTGGATGAACATGCCACTGCTCTCCAGAAGAATCAAGTGGATGAACATGCCACTGCTCTCCAGAAGAATCAAGTGGACATCGAAGAGAATAAAACAGCAGATCAACGACAACAATGGAAGGAACAAGTCAACTCAATCCCCCCCCCAAGACTGAAGTACTGATGTTCTCCAACGAGAACATCCAGTCTAGTGGCAGGTGACCAACAGCTTGGGGGACAGTCCGCTCAGGCAAAGCAGCGTGTGCAGTGATGCTGCGTAACATGTACTTATAGGGCAGAAACCAATGGCAAGAACATCACATTGAAAGTGGTGAATAATGCGTGTGAGAAACAGATACATAGAGGTAATATGTTTATTTAGGATTGATTTGGTAACAGTGAACAAGTGACTTGAAAATGTACTTGTTTTAAAACATGTCCTATTTTGATCATCTGCTGATGTGCTAATAGTTGTGAAAATGACAACCACGTTGTCGGAAAGAAACAGCACTGAAACACACAGGGAAGCTTTTGAACGTTACACAGGGAAGCTTTTGAACGTTACACAGGGAAGCTTTTGAACGTTACACAGGGAAGCTTTTGAATGTTACACAGGGAAAGCTTTTGAACGATACACAGGGAAAGCTTTTCAACGTTACACAGGGAAGCTTTTCAACGTTACACAGGGAAAGCTTTTGAACGATACACAGGGAAAGCTTTTGAACGATACATAGGGAAGCTTTTGAACGATACATAGGGAAAGCTTTTGAACGATACACAGGGAAGCTTTTGAACGTTACACAGGGAAGCTTTTGAACGTTACACAGGGAAAGCTTTTGAACGATACACAGGGAAAGCTTTTGAACGTTACACAGGGAAGCTTTTGAACGATACACAGGGAAAGCTTTTGAACGATACACAGGGAAAGCTTTTGAACGATACACAGGGAAAGCTTTTGAACGATACACAGGGAAAGCTTTTCAACGTTACACAGGGAAGCTTTTGAACGTTACACAGGGAAAGCTTTTGAACGATACACAGGGAAAGCTTTTGAACGATACATAGGGAAGCTTTTGAACGTTACACAGGGAAGCTTTTGAACGATACACAGGGAAGCTTTTCAACGTTACACAGGGAAGCTTTTCAACGTTACACAGGGAAGCTTTTGAACGTTACACAGGGAAGCTTTTGAACGATACACAGGGAAGCTTTTGAACGATACACAGGGAAGCTTTTCAACGTTACACAGGGAAGCTTTTGAACGTTACACAGGGAAGCTTTGA
>NW_025755512.1:0-7673 GCF_021184085.1 Oncorhynchus gorbuscha
TGACAGTAGGTTGACACCACTCACCATGCCGGTGTCACAGTAGTGACAGTAGGTTGACACCACTCACCATGCCGTTACAGTAGTGACAGTAGGCTGACACCACTCACCATGCCGGTGCCGCTACAGTAGTGACAGTAGGTTGACACCACTCACCATGCCGGTACAGTAGTGACAGTAGGTTGACACCACTCACCATGCCGGTGCCGTTACAGTAGTGACAGTAGGTTGACACCACTCACCATGCCGGTGCCGTTACAGTAGTGACAGTAGGTTGACACCACTCACCATGCCGGTGCCGTTACAGTAGTGACAGTGGGTTGACACCACTCACCATGCCGGTGCCGTTACAGTAGTGACAGTGGGTTGACACCACTCACCATGCCGGTGCCGTTACAGTAGTGACAGTAGGTTGACACCACTCACCATGCCGGTGCCGTTACAGTAGTGACAGTAGGTTGACACCACTCACCATGCCGTTACAGTAGTGACAGTAGGTTGACACCACTCACCATGCCGTTACAGTAGTGACAGTAGGTTGACACCACTCACCATGCCGTTACAGTAGTGACAGTGGGTTGACACCACTCACCATGCCGGTGCCGTTACAGTAGTGACAGTGGGTTGACACCACTCACCATGCCGGTGCCGTTACAGTAGTGACAGTAGGTTGACACCACTCACCATGCCGAGCAGTAGTGACAGTAGGTTGACACCACTCACCATGCCGTTAGAGTAGTGACAGTAGGTTGACACCACTCACCATGCCGGTGCCGTTACAGTAGTGACAGTAGGTTGACACCACTCACCATGCCGGTGCCGTTACAGTAGTGACAGTAGGTTGACACCACTCACCATGCCGTTACAGTAGTGACGGTAGGTTGACACCACTCACCATGCCGTTACAGTAGTGACAGTGGGTTGACACCCTCACCATGCCGTTACAGTAGTGACGGTAGGTTGACACCACTCACCATGCCGTTACAGTAGTGACAGTGGGCTGACACCACTCACCATACAGCAGCGTGACAGCAGGTTGACACCACTCACCATGCCGGTGCCAAGCTACAGTAGTGATGGCAGGTTGACACCACTCACCATGCCGCTATCAGCAGTGACAGCAGGCTGACACCACTCACCATAACCGGTGCCGGCACAGGACAGTGGGCTGACACCCACCTCACCATGCCGGTGCCGTTACAGTAGTGACAGCAGGGGCTGACACCACTCACCATGCCGTTTACAGTAGTGACAGTAGGCTGACACCACTCACCATGCCGGCAGCCAAGCAGAAAGTGACAGTGGGCTGACACCACTCACCATGCAGTTACAGTAGTGACAGTAGGTTGACACCACTCACCATGTCCGTTACAGTAGTGACAGTGGGCTGACACCACTCACCATGCCGTTACAGTAGTGACAGTGGGGTTGACACCACTCACCATGCCGGTGCCGTTACAGTAGTGACAGTGGGTTGACACCACTCACCATGCCGGTGTCATACAGTAGTGACAGTGGGTTGGACACCACCACCATGCCGGTGCCGTTACAGTAGTGACAGTAGGCTGACACCACTCACCATGCCGTTAGAGTAGTGACAGCAGGTTGACACCACTCACCATGCCGGTGCCGTTACAGTAGTGAGAGGTTGACACCACTCACCATGCCGGTGCCGTTAAGGTAGTGACAGTAGGTTGACACCACTCACCATGCCGTTACAGTAGTGACAGTAGGCTGACACCACTCACCATGCCGTTACAGTAGTGACAGTAGGCTGACACCACTCACCATGCCGTTACAGTAGTGACAGTGGGCTGACACCACTCACCATGCCGCCGTTACAGTAGTGACAGTAGGCTGACACCACTCACCATGCCGCCGTACAGTAGTGACAGTAGGTTGACACCACTCACCATGCCGGTGCCGTTACAGTAGTGACAGTAGGTTGACACCACTCACCATGCCGTGCCGTTACAGTAGTGACAGTAGGTTGACACCACTCACCATGCCGGTGCCGCTACAGTAGTGACAGTAGGTTGACACCACCACCATGCCGTTACAGTAGTGACAGTAGGCTGACACCACTCACCATACCGGTGCCTTGCAGTAGTGACAGTGGGCTGACACCCACTCACCATACCGCAGGTGACACCACTCACCATGCCGTTACAGTAGTGACAGTGGGTTGACACCACCTCACCATGCCGCTACAGTAGTGACAGTAGGCTGACACCACTCACCATGCCGGTGCCGTTACAGTAGTGACAGTGGGTTGACACCACTCACCATGCCGTTACAGTAGTGACAGTAGGTTGACACCACTCACCATGCCGTTACAGTAGTGACAGTAGGTTGACACCACTCACCATGCCGGTACAGTAGTGACAGTAGGCTGACACCACTCACCATGCCGCTACAGTAGTGACAGTAGGTTGACACCACTCACCATGCCGGTTACAGTAGTGACAGTGGGCTGACACCACCACCATGCCGTTACAGTAGTGACAGTAGGTTGACACCACTCACCATGCCGTTACAGTAGTGACAGTAGGTTGACACCACTCACCATGCCGGTGTTACAGTAGTGACAGTAGGCTGACACCACTCACCATGCCGGGTTACAGTAGTGACAGTAGGTTGACACCACTCACCATGCCGTTACAGTAGTGACAGTAGGTTGACACCACTCACCATGCCGTTACAGTAGTGACAGTAGGTTGACACCACTCACCATGCCGGTTTACAGTAGTGACAGTAGGTTGACACCACTCACCATGCCGGTGCCATTACAGTAGTGACAGTGGGTTGACACCACTCACCATGCCGGTGCCGTTACAGTAGTGACAGTAGGTTGACACCACTCACCATGCCGGTGCCGTTACAGTAGTGACAGTGGGTTGACACCACTCACCATGCCGTTACAGTAGTGACAGTAGGTTGACACCACTCACCATGCCGGTGCCGTTACAGTAGTGACAGCACGGTTGACATTCACTCACCATGCCGTTACAGTAGTGACAGTAGGTTGACACCACTCACCATGCCGTTACAGTAGTGACAGTAGGTTGACACCACCACCATGCCGGAAGCCACAGTAGTGACAGTGGGCTGACACCACTCACCATGCCGGTGCCGTTACAGTAGTGACAGTAGGTTGACACCACTCACCATGCCGTTACAGTAGTGACAGTAGGTTGACACCACTCCACCATGCCGGTGCCGTTACAGTAGTGACAGTAGGTTGACACCACTCACCATGCCGTTTACAGTAGTGACAGTAGGTTGACACCACTACCATGCCGTTACAGTAGTGACAGTAGGCTGACACCACTCCACCATGCCGTTACAGTAGTGACAGTAGGCTGGACACCACTCACCATGCCGTTATAGTGACAGTAGGTTGACACCACCTCACCATGCCGTTACAGTAGTGACAGTAGGTTGACACCACTCACCATGCCGGTGCCGTACAGTAGTGACAGTAGGTTGACACCACTCACCATGCCGTTACAGTAGTGACAGTGGGTTGACACCACTCACCATGCCGGTGCCATGATATAGTGACAGTAGGTTGACACCACCTCACCATGCCGTTACAGTAGTGACAGTAGGTTGACACCACCACCATGCCGGTGCCGTTACAGTAGTGACAGTAGGTTGACACCACACTCACCATGCCTGTGCCGTTACAGTAGTGACAGTAGGTTGACACCACCACCATGCCGGTGCCGTTTACAGTAGTGACAGGGTTGACACCACTCACCATGCCGGTGCCGGTTAGTGACAGTGGGTTGACACACCCCACCATGCCGGTGCTCCATAGAATGACACCACTCACCATGCCGGTGCCGTTACAGTAGTGACAGTGGGTTGACACCACTCACCATGCCGGTGCCGTTACAGTAGTGACAGTGGGTTGACACCACTCACCATGCCGGGTGCCGTTACAGTAGTGACAGTGGGTTGACACCACTCACCATGCCGTTACAGTAGTGACAGTGGGTTGACACCACTCACCATGCCGGGTGCCGTTACAGTAGTGACAGTAGGCTGACACCACTCACCATGCCGTTACAGTAGTGACAGTAGGTTGACACCACTCACCATGCCGGTGCCGTTACAGTAGTGACAGTGGTTGACACCACTCACCATGCCGGTGCCGTTACAGTAGTGACAGTAGGTTGACACCACTCACCATGCCGGTGCCGTTACAGTAGTGACAGTGCTAGGTTCCTGGCTGCTACCTTTACCCACTCACCATGCCAGGTTCACGTGTTACTCCCTTAGCTGCCTGGGTGACAGTAGCTCCATCACACTGAGAGAGAGGGGATGAACAGAGAGACAGGAAAGGGGAGAGCGAGAGAGGGAGTGACAGTGCAGGAAAGGGGAGAGAGAGAGAGGGAGGGAACAGAGAGACAGGAAAGGGGAGAGAGAGAGAGGGAGGGAACAGAGAGACAGGAAAGGGGAGAGAGAGAGGGAGGGAACAGAGAGACAGGAAAGGGGAGAGAGAGAGGGAGGGAACAGAGAGACAGGAAAGGGGAGAGAGAGAGGGAGGAAACAGAGAGACAGGAAAGGTTTACAGAGAGAGAGAGGGAGGGAACAGAGAGACAGGACATCTCTGACAGGAACAGAGAGAGAAAGCTCCAGGTTCAGAGAGACAGGAAATCTCCTTGGGGGAGGGGAACAGAGAGACAGGCCTGGGTGAAGGGGAGGAACCCATCAGGAAAGGGGAGAGAGAGGGAGGGAACAGAGAGACAGGAAAGGGGAGAGAGAGGGGAGGGAACAGAGAGACAGGAAAGGGGAGAGAAAGAGGGAGGGAACAGAGAGACAGGAAAGGGAGAGAAAAGGGAACAGAGAGACAGGAAAAAGGGAAAAAAAAAGACAGAGGTATAGTGGGAGAAAATGGGGAAGGTAATAAGGTGTGAGAGCGAGGGAGAAAGAGTTAGATTAAAACATATGGCTGAATATGAATAACTGAGCACGCTCTAAACATATGGCTGAATATGAATAACTGAGCACGCTCTAAACATATGGCTGAATATGAATAACTGAGCACGCTCTAAACATATGGCTGAATATGAATAACTGAGCACGCTCTAAACATATGGCTGAATATGAATAACTGAGCACGCTCTAAACATATGGCTGAATATGAATAACTGAGCACGCTCTAAACATATGGCTGAATATGAATAACTGAGCACGCTCTAAA
The DNA here is from genome assembly GCF_021184085.1 of Oncorhynchus gorbuscha. Classification (NCBI taxonomy): domain Eukaryota; kingdom Metazoa; phylum Chordata; class Actinopteri; order Salmoniformes; family Salmonidae; genus Oncorhynchus; species Oncorhynchus gorbuscha. Next base: position 5,210 of record NW_025755512.1, read on the forward strand.
CATATGGCTGAATATGAATAACTGAACACGCTCTAAACATATGGCTGAATATGAATAAGACACATTAAACATATGGCTGAATATGAATAACAGAGCACGCTCACAAACATATGGCTGAATATGAATAACTGAACACGCCAAACATATGGCTGAATATGAATAACTGAGCACGCTCTAAACATATGGCTGAATATGAATAACTGAGCACGCTCTAAACATATGGCTGAATATGAATAACTGAGCACGCTCTAAACATATGGCTGAATATGAATAACTGAGCACGCTCTAAACATATGGCTTTAATATGAATAACTGAGCACGCTCTAAACATATGGCTGAATATAGATAGCTGAGCACGCTCTAAACATATGGCTGAATATGAATAACTGAACACGCTCTAAACATATAGCTGAATATGAATAACTGAGCACGCTCTAAACATATGGCTGAATATGAATAATCATCCTAAACATATGGCTGAATTGCTGTGCACGCTCTAAACATATGGCTGAATATGAATAACTGAACACGCTCTAAACATTCACATGAAATCATGTAAATTGCTGTGCATTAGAACTTTAATCTGTTATAACATGAAACATGTTATACAGTTGTGTCCTGATATAGCATGTTATAACCACACCTCTGGCTCTGTTCAACATGCTGTTGAAGTCTCCGAAACCCTGCGCTCCTGTGAACTCCCCGAAGATCTTCCTGAACATTTCCTCTGGGTCGACGCTGGCCCCCCCGGCCCTCCAGTACTGCTGTCCCCCCGCCCCCCCCCCCGCCTGGCTGGTCGGAAGCCTGCCGCTCCGTACGTGTCATACTGCTTCCTCTTGACCTCGTCACTCAGCACCTTGGGGGAACAGCATCAGGAACAATATCCCATGTCATTGATAAGGGGTTGTGTGTCACTGTCAATCTACAGACAATATAGAAGAGACTAGAAGTTGCTCAAATAGGTACAGATCTAGGGTCAGCTCCTCATCAGATCCTATGCCTGGCTTGGCAGAGCATTTCGATAAATTGGAAATGTAATTATTGGCCAGTCGAAAACATGCAGGACTTGAATTTGTAGAATTAGGCCAGGGACCAATTGAATGCCTACCTCGTAGGCTTCTGCCAGCTTGGCAAACTTCTCCTTGGCCTGAGGGTCATCCTGGTTGGTGTCTGGGTGGTACTTCTTAGCCATCTGGAATAGGATAGACCAGTGGTATTATATAGCCTACCCAGCTGATTTCACTGGGCAAGGCCATGTACTATTTCAATGTTTACAAATGAAGTTTGAATCAATGTTCATGAACATTCTAGAACTCCATAATGACAACAGTCTAGGCCTATATTTCTGCAACAACAACCCACACAGCAACAGAGCTACAGGTGCAGGCTCTCCTAATAGACAACCCTCTCACCTGATAGTAGGCTTTTCTTGATCTCTTTCTGAGTGGCTGTGCGAGGCACCCCAGAACATCATACAAGTCCTGTTTGTTAGCTGAGGAGCAGCTGGTGTGGAAGGAGTGACTACTGCTGACAGCATGGGGGACCTCAGACCTGTGGAGAAGGAGATATGAGCTGCGTCAAAGACGCATAACTTCGTCCTTGCGGTGAGGCAGGCATTCTGGGTAATGGTGTTTGGCATGTCTGTGTTAGACATAGCTAACTAGCTCGACAAATAATGAGAATAATGAATTTCGAAGTGTACTGTACTAGCTAGCTATACGGACTAGCTAGTTAGTTAACTACCAGTGCAGACACTGTAGATTGTAAATAGTGCCATATTGTGCTTGAGGACAGTTAACGTTATGCATCATGCACGTCCATCTACTGCACAATGTTGTTGCAGCTAAAAATGACCGCGTCGAATACGATCGCGACATGAAAACACAAAAACGACATTTACAGAATGATTGACAAAACAAATATCTTTCTATAGCAACAAACTACTACCTAGGTTCACTGACACCAACTCCAGACAGTCCTTCCTCTCTCACCTGTGAGTCTCAATGTCACTGCATTTTCAGGTCTGAAACAGCCAAAGTCGCCCCCTATCCTGCACCGTTGTATCCCCAAGATCGCCGTGGCACAGGTTTCTCCATGTCTAGCCGAGGCAAGCAGCGACCAAGCCCGACGGTGGCCAGAAGACAGTCCTACAGAGTTGAGTAAACGTGCATTGCAGATAGCCACTAAGGACGCCATCTTTGCATCGCTTCAGAGGCCGGCGGTGCACTGCGCGTGTGCGGGATATAGGATATATATTGGACACGGCATCTCAGTGCAAGAGGCGTCACTGCAGTACCTGGTTTGATCAAGGCTGCATCACTTCCGGTCGTGTAGGCCGTCATTGTAAATAAGAATTTGTTCTTAATAACTGACTTGCCTAGTTAAACAATGGTAAAATAAAACATATAAAGGTACAGGTCAGAGGGGCAAGGCAAGCACTGAGATACAATGTTTTATTTCTATG
>NW_025755513.1:0-7672 GCF_021184085.1 Oncorhynchus gorbuscha
AGATTATAACAGAAAATGACCAAGATGTTCAAATGTTCATAAATGACCAGCATGGTCAAATAATAATAAGGCAGAACAGTTGAAACTGGAGCAGCAGCACAGTCAGGTGGACTGGGGACAGCAAGGGGCCATCATGTCAGGTAGTCCTGGGGCACGGTCCTAGGGCTCCAGGTCCTCCGAGAGAGAGAAAGAAAGAGAGAATTAGAGAGAGCATATGTGGGGTGGCCAGTCCTCTTCTGGCTGTGCCGGGTGGAGATTATAACAGAACGTGGCCAAGATGTTCAAATGTTCATAAATGACCAGCATGGTTGAATAATAGCAAGGCAGAACAGTTGAAACTGGAGCAGGAGCATGGCCAGGTGGACTGGGACAGCAAGGAGTCCTCATGTCAGGTAGTCCTGGGACATGGTCCTAGGGCCCAGGCCAGTTGAAACTGGAGCAGCAGCATGGCCAGGTGGACTGGGGACAGCAAGGAGTCATCATGTCAGGTAGTCCTGGGGCATGGTTCTAGGGCTCAGGTCCTCCGAGAAAGAGAAAGAAGGAGAGAAGGAGAGAATTAGAGAACGCACACTTAGATTTACACAGGACACCGAATAGGACAGGAGAAGTACTCCAGATAAACAAACTGACCCTAGCCCCCGACACATAAACTACTGCAGCATAAATACTGGAGGCTGAGACAGGAGGGGTCAGGAGACACTGTGGCCCCATCCGAGGACACCCCCGGACAGGGCCAAACAGGAAGGATATAACCCCCACCCACTTTGCCAAAGCACAGCCCCCCACACCACTAGAGGAAATCTACAACCACCAACTTACCATCCTGAGACAAGGCCGAGTATAGCCCACAAAGATCTCCGACACGGTACAACCCAAAGGGAAAACCCAGACAGGCCGACCACAACAGTGAATCAACCCACCCAGGTGACGCACCCCCCAGGGACGGCACGAGAGAGCCCCAGCAAGCCAGTGACTCAGCCCCCGTAACAGGGTTAGAGGCAGAGAATCCCAGTGGAAAAAGGGGAACCGGCCAGGCAGAGACAGCAAGGGCGGTTCGTTGCTCCAGAGCCTTTCCGTTCACCTTCCCACTCCTGGGCCAGACTACACTCAATCATATGACCCACTGAAGAGATGAGTCTTCAGTAAAGACTTAAAGGTTGAGACCGAGTTTGCGTCTCTGACATGGGTAGGCAGACCGTTCCATAAAAATGGAGCTCTATAGGAGAAAGCCCTGCCTCCAGCTGTTTGCTTAGAAATTCTAGGGACAATTAGGAGGCCTCGTCTTGTGACCGTAGCGTACGTATAGGTATGTACGGCAGGACCAAATCAGAGAGGTAGGTAGGAGCAAGCCCATGTAATGCTTTGTAGGTTAGCAGTAAAACCTTGAAATCAGCCCTTGCTTTGACAGGAAGCCAGTGTAGAGAGGCTAGCACTGGAGTAATATGATCAAATTTTTTGGTTCTAGTCAGGATTCTAGCAGCCGTATTTAGCACTAACTGAAGTTTATTTAGTGCTTTATCCGGGTAGCCGGAAAATAGAGCATTGCAGTAGTCTAACCTAGAAGTGACAAAAGCATGGATTAATTTTTCTGCATCATTTTTGGACAGAAAGTTTCTGATTTTTGCAATGTTACGTAGATGGAAAAAAGCTGTCCTCGAAATGGTCTTGATATGTTCTTCAAAAGAGAGATCAGGGTCCAGAGTAACGCCGAGGTCCTTCACAGTTTTATTTGAGACGACTGTACAACCATTAAGATTAATTGTCAGATTCAACAGAAGATCTCTTTGTTTCTTGGGACCTAGAACAAGCATCTCTGTTTTGTCCGAGTTTAATAGTAGAAAGTTTGCAGCCATCCACTTCCTTATGTCTGAAACACATGCTTCTAGCGAGGCAATTTTGGTGCTTCACCGTGTTTCATTGAAATGTACAGCTGTGTGTCATCCGCATAGCAGTGAAAGTTTACATTATGTTTTCGAATAACATCCCCAAGAGGTAAAATATATAGTGAAAACAATAGTGGTCCTAAAACAGAACCTTGAGGAACACCGAAATGTACAGTTGATTTGTCAGAGGACAAACCATTCACAGCGACAAACTGATATCTTTCCGACAGATAAGACCTAAACCAGGCCAGAACATGTCCGTGTAGACCAATTTGGGTTTCCAATCTCTCCAAAAGAATGTGGTGATCGATGGTATCAAAAGCAGCACTAAGGTCTAGGAGCACGAGGACAGATGCAGAGCCTCGGTCCGATGCCATCAAAATGTCATTTACCACCTTCACAAGTGCCGTCTCAGTGCTATGATGGGGTCTAAAACCAGACTGAAGCTATAACAATAATAATAACTATAATAATAACAATAACTACAATAATAGTAACTACAATAATAATAATAATAATATATGCCATTTAGCAGACGCTTTTATCCAAAGCGACTTACAGTCATGTGTGCATACATTCTACGTATAACTACAATAATAACTACAATAATAATAACTACAATAATAATAACTATTGGACAAGCTCTTCCAGCCCGCCCAGCCCCTGCTCTCTGCTACCCAAGTAGAGGTGGCCCATCCTGGGGTAGTATTTGACCTGGCCTCCCTGGTCCTTTATGGAGCCACGGCTCTCCCCATCAGACTGAAGATCCTATTGGACAGACTGCTCAGTGTACTGACCCGGGATCAGGTATACATACAATCATCATAATAATAACTATAACAATAATAACAACAACAATAATAACTACAATAATAATAACTACAACAATAGTAACTAGAATAATAATAACTATAACAATAATAATAACTATAATAATAATAACTACAACAATAGTAACTAGAATAATAATAACTATAACAATAATAATAACTATAACAATAATAACTATAACATTAATAATAACTGCAATAATAACTACAATAAAAACAACAACAACAATAATAACTATAACAATAATAACTACAATAATAATAACTACAATAATAGCAACTACAATAATAATAACTACAATAATAATAACTAACAATAATAATAACTGCAATAATAACTACAATAATAATAACAACAACAATAATAACTACAATAATAATAACTGCAATAATAACTATAACAATAATAATAACAACAAGAATAATAACTACACTAATAATAACTACAATAATAATAACTACAACAATAGTAACTAGAATAATAATAACTAGAATAATAATAACTATAACAATAATAATAACTACAATAATAATAACTACAACAATCGTAACTAGAATAATAATAACTAGAATAATAATAACTACAACAATAATAACTGCAATAATAATAACTATAACAATAATAATAACTACAATAATAACTGCAATAATAATAACTGCGATAATAATAACTACAATAATAATAACTACAATAATAGCAACTACAACAATAGTAACTACAATAATAATAACTACAATAATAATAACTACAATAATAATAACTACAATAATAATAACTATAATAATAATAACTATAACAATAATAACTATAATAATAAACATAATAATACCTACAATCATCATCATAATAACTACAATAATGATAACTACAATAATAACTGCAATAATAATAACTACAACAAGAATAACTGCAATAATAATAACTATAATAATAACTACAATAATAACTGCAATAATAATAACTACAATAATAATAACTACAATAATAATAACTGCAATAATAATAACTACAATAATAATAACTACAATAATAATAACTATAACAATAATAATAACTACAATAACAATAACTACAATAATAGTATCTATAACAATAATAATAACTACAATAATAATAACTATAACAACAATAACTATAACAATAATAATAACTACAATAATAATAACTACAATAATAATAATTACAACAATAATAAATATAACAATAATAACTATAACAATAATATCCACAACAATAATAACTATAACAATAATAATAACTACAATAGTAATAACTACAATAATAACTATAACAATAATAATAAATGCAATAATAATAACTACAATAATAGCAACTACAATAATAATAACTACAATAATAGCTACAATAATAATAACTGCAATAATAATAACTACAATAATAATAACTGCAATAATAGTAACTATAACAATAATAGCAACTACAACAATAGTAACTACAATAATAGCTACAATAATAATAACTACAACAATAATAACTATAACAATAATAACTACAATAATAATAACTATAACAATAATAACTATAATAATAAAAATAATAATACCTACAATCATCATAATAATAACTACAATAATAACTATAACAATAATAATAACTATAACAATAATAATAACTATAATAATAACAATAACTACAATAATAGTAACTACAATAATAATAATAATAATATATGCCATTTAGCAGACGCTTTTATCCAAAGCGACTTACAGTCATGTGTGCATACATTCTACGTATAACTACAATAATAACTACAATAATAATAACTACAATAATAATAACTATAACAATAATAATAACTACATTAATAATAACTACAATAATAATAACTATAACAATAATAATAACTATAACAATAATAGCAACTACAATAATAATAACCACAATCATAACAACAACAATAATAACTACAATAATAATGACTACAATAACTATAACAATAATAACAACAACAATAATAACTGTAATAATAATAACTACAATAATAACAACTACAATAATAACAACTACAATAATAGCAACTACAATAATAATAACTACAATAATAATAACTATAACAATAATAATAACTACAATAATAACAACAACAATAATAATAACTATAACAATAATAATAACTATAACAATAATAATAACTATTACAATAATAATAACTATAACAATAATAATAACAACAACAATAATAACTACAATAATAATAACTATAACAATAATAATAACTACAATAATAACAACAACAATAATAACTACAATAATAATAACTATAACAATAATAATAACTACAATCATCATAATAATAACTACAATAATAACTATAACAATAATAACTATAACAATAATGATAACTATAATAATAACAATAACTACAATAATAATAACTACAACAATAATAACTATAACAATAATAACTAGAATAATAATAACTGCAATAATAATAACTATAACAATAATAATAACTATAACAATAATAACTAGAATAATAATACCTACAATAATAATAACTATAACAACAATAATAACTGCAATAATAATAACTATAACAATAATAATAACTATAACAATAATAACTAGAATAATAATACCTACAATAATAATAACTATAACAATAATAATAACTATAACAATAATAATATATATAACAATAATAATAACTATAACAATAACAATAACTATAACAATAATAACTAGAATAATAATAACTGCAATCATAATAACTATAACAATAATAATAACAATAACAATAATAACTAGAATAATAATAACTACAATAATAATAACTATAACTATAACAATAATAATAACTACATTAATAATAACTACAATAATAGCAACTACAATAATAACTACAATAATAATAACTATAACAATAATAACTACAATAATAATAACTATAACAGTAATAATAATAACTATAACAATAATAATAACTATAACAATAATAATAACTACAATAATAGCAACTACAATAATAATAACTATAACAATAATAATAACTACAATAATAATAACTACAATAATAGCAACTACAATAATAATAACCACAATCATAACAACAACAATAATAACTACAATAATAATGACTACAATAACTATAACAATAATAACAACAACAATAATAACTGTAATAATAATAACTACAATAATAACAACTACAATAATAACAACTACAATAATAGCAACTACAATAATAATAACTACAATAATAATAACTATAACAATAATAATAACTACAATAATAACAACAACAATAATAATAACTATAACAATAATAATAACTATAACAATAATAATAACTATAACAATAATAATAACTATTACAATAATAATAACTATAACAATAATAATAACAACAACAATAATAACTACAATAATAATAACTATAACAATAATAATAACTACAATAATAACAACAACAATAATAACTACAATAATAATAACTATAACAATAATAATAACTACAATCATCATAATAATAACTACAATAATAACTATAACAATAATAACTATAACAATAATGATAACTATAATAATAACAATAACTACAATAATAATAACTACAACAATAATAACTATAACAATAATAACTAGAATAATAATAACTGCAATAATAATAACTATAACAATAATAATAACTATAACAATAATAACTAGAATAATAATACCTACAATAATAATAACTATAACAACAATAATAACTGCAATAATAATAACTATAACAATAATAATAACTATAAACAATAATAACTAGAATAATAATACCTACAATAATAATAACTATAACAATAATAATAACTATAACAATAATAATATATATAACAATAATAATAACTATAACAATAACAATAACTATAACAATAATAACTAGAATAATAATAACTGCAATCATAATAACTATAACAATAATAATAACAATAACAATAATAACTAGAATAATAATAACTACAATAATAATAACTATAACTATAACAATAATAATAACTACATTAATAATAACTACAATAATAGCAACTACAATAATAACTACAATAATAATAACTATAACAATAATAACTACAATAATAATAACTATAACAGTAATAATAATAACTATAACAATAATAATAACTATAACAATAATAATAACTACAATAATAGCAACTACAATAATAATAACTATAACAATAATAATAACTACAATAATAATAACTACAATAATAGCAACTACAATAATAATAACTACAATAATAATGACTACAATAATAATGACTACAATAATAATAACTACAATAATAGCAACTACAATAATAATAACCACAATAATAATACCTATAACAATAATAACAACTACAATAATATCAACTACAATAATAACTATAACAATAATAATAACTACAATAATAATAACTACAATAATAATAACTACAATAATAATAACTATAACAATAATAATAAATGAAATAATAATAACTACAATAATAATAACTATAATAATAATAACTATAACAATAATAATAACTACAATAATAATAACTACAATAATAATAACTATAACAATAATAACTATAACAATAATAATAAATGAAATAATAATAACTACAATAATAATAACTACAATAATAGCAACTACAATAATAATAACTACAATAATAGCTACAATAATAATAACTGCAATAATAATAACTACAATAATAATAACTGCAATAATAGTAACTATAACAATAATAGCAACTACAACAATAGTAACTACAATAATAGCTACAATAATAATAACTACAATAATAACTATAACAATAATAATAAATGCAATAATAATAACTACAATAATAGCAACTACAATAATAATAACTACAATAATAGCTACAATAATAATAACTGCAATAATAATAACTGCAATAATAGTAACTATAACAATAATAGCAACTACAACAATAGTAACTACAATAATAGCTACAATAATAATA
>NW_025755514.1:0-7671 GCF_021184085.1 Oncorhynchus gorbuscha
TTCCACTAACACACTAGCCAGTGCATTGCAGTGGTTTCACTAACACACTAGCCAATACATTGTAGTGTTCCACTAACACACTAGCCAATACATTGTAGAAAATTACCAACACACTATCCAGCACATTGTAGTGTTCCACTAACACACTAGCCAGTACATTGTAGTGTTCCACTAACACACTAGCCAGTACATTTCAGTGTTCCACTAACACACTAGACAATACATTGTAGTGTCTCCACGAACACACTAGACAATACATTGTAGTGTTCCACTAACACACTAGCCAGTACATTGTAGTGTTCAACTAACACAATAGACAATACATTGTAGTGTTCAACTAACACACTAGACAATACATTGTAGTGCACCACAACACACTAGCCAATACATTGTAGTGTTCCACTACACACACATTGTAGTGTTTCACTAACACACTAGCCAATACATTGTAGTGTTCAACCAACACACTAGCCAATACATTGTAGTGTTCAACTAACACACTAGCCAATACATTGTAGTGTTCAACTAACACACTAGCCAATACATTGTAGTGTTCAACTAACACACACTAGCCAATACATTGTAGTGTTCAACTAACACAACACACATTGTAGTTCAAACTAACACACTAGCCAATACATTGTAGTGTCTCCACTAACACACACACATTAGAGACAGCCAGTACATCATCCCCCACACACTAGACAATACATTAGTGTTCCACCACACTAGCCAATACCACATTAGACGGTTCCACTAACACACTAGAGCAATACATTGTAGTGTTCCACTAACACACACACATTGTAGCACACTAGCCAGTGCATTGTAGTGTTCCACTAACACACTTCCAGCCAGTGCATTGTAGTGTTTCATTAACACACTAGCCAATACATTGTAGTGTTCACTAACACACTAGACAATAGTGCTTCATAACACACTAGCCAGTACATTGTAGTGTTCCACTAACACACTAGACAATACATTGTAGTGTTCCACTAACACACTAGACAATACATTGTAGTGTTCCACTAACAAACAGTACATTGTAGTCTCCACTAACACACTAATACATTGTAGTGTTCCACTAACACACTAGACAATACATTGAGTGTTCCACTCAACACACTAGACAATACATTGTAGTGTTCCACTAACAACACACATTGTAGAGCCAGTACATTGTACATTGTAGTGTGGTCCACTAACACACATTGTAGACAATACATTGTAGTGTTCCACTAACACACTAGACAATACATTAGAGCCAGGTTCCACTAACACACTAGACAATACATTGTAGTGTTTAACACACTAGTGTAGTGTCTCCACTAACACACTAGACAATACATTGTAGTGTTCCACTCACACACTAGACAATACATTGTAGTGTCTCCACTAACACACTAGACAATACATTGTAGTGTTCCACTAACACACTAGACAATACATTGTAGTGTTCACACTAGACAATACATTGTAGTGTCTCCACTAACACACTAGACAATACATTGTAGTGTTCCATAACACACTAGACAATACATTGTAGTGTTCCAATTAACACACTAGACAATACATTAGACGGTTCCACTAACACACTAGACAATACATTGTAGTGTTCCACTAACACACTAGACAATACATTGTAGTGTTCCATCAACACACTAGACAATACATTGTAGTGTTCCACTAACACACTAGACAATACATTAGAAGGTTCCACTAACACACTAGACAATACATTGTAGTGTTCCACTAACACACTAGACAATACATTGTAGTGTTCCACTAACACACTAGACAATACATTGTAGTGTTCCACTAACACACTAGCCAATACATTAGACGGTTCCACTAACACACTAGCTAACAATACATACATTGTAGTGTTCCACTAACACACTAGACAATACATTGTAGTGTTCCACTAACACACTAGCCAATACATTAGACGGTTCCACTAACACACTAGACAATACATTGTAGTGTTCCACTAACACACTAGGCAATACATTAGACGGTTCCACTAACACACTAGACAATACATTGTAGTGTTCCACTAACACACTAGCCAATACATTAGACGGTTCCACTAACACACTAGACAATACATTGTAGTGTTCCACTAACACACTAGCCAATACATTAGACGGTTCCACTAACACACTAGACAATACATTGTAGTGTTCCACTAACACACTAGCCAATAGACATTAGACATTGTAGTGTCTCCACTAACACACCAGCCAACATTAGACGGTTCCACTAACACACTAGACAATACATTGTAGTGTTCCACTAACACACTAGCCAATACATTAGACGGTTCCACTAACACACTAGCCAATACATTAGACGGTTCCACTAACACACTAGCCAATACATTAGACGGTTCCACTAACACACTAGACAATACATTGTAGTGTTCCACTAACACACTAGCCAATACATTAGACGGTTCCACTAACACACTAGACAATACATTGTAGTGTTCCACTAACACACTAGGCAATACATTAGACGGTTCCACTAACACACTAGAGAATACATTGTAGTGTTCCACTAACACACTAGCCAGTACATTGTAGTGTTCCACTAACACACTAGACAATACATTGTAGTGTTCCACTAACACACTAGCCAATACATTAGACGGTTCCACTAACACACTAGCCAATACATTGTAGTGTTCCACTAACACACTAGACAATACATTGTAGTGTTCCACTAACACACTAGCCAATACATTAGACGGTTCCACTAACACACTAGACAATACATTGTAGTGTTCCACTAACACACTAGCCAATACATTAGACGGTTCCACTAACACACTAGACAATACATTGTAGTGTTCCACTAACACACTAGGCAATACATTAGACGGTTCCACTAACACACTAGACAATACATTGTAGTGTTCCACTAACACACTAGCCAATACATTAGACGGTTCCACTAACACACTAGACAATACATTGTAGTGTTCCACTAACACACTAGCCAATACATTAGACGGTTCCACTAACACACTAGACAATACATTGTAGTGTTCCACTAACACACTAGCCAATACATTAGACGGTTCCACTAACACACTAGACAATACATTGTAGTGTTCCACTAACACACTAGCCAATACATTAGACGGTTCCACTAACACACTAGCCAATACATTAGACGGTTCCACTAACACACTAGCCAATACATTAGACGGTTCCACTAACACACTAGACAATACATTGTAGTGTTCCACTAACACACTAGCCAATACATTAGACGGTTCCACTAACACACTAGACAATACATTGTAGTGTTCCACTAACACACTAGGCAATACATTAGACGGTTCCACTAACACACTAGAGAATACATTGTAGTGTTCCACTAACACACTAGCCAGTACATTGTAGTGTTCCACTAACACACTAGACAATACATTGTAGTGTTCCACTAACACACTAGCCAGTGCATTGTAGTGTTTCACTAACACACTAGCCAGTACATTGTAGTGTTTCACTAACACACTAGACAATACATTAGACGGTTCCACTAACACACTAGACAATACATTGTAGTGTTCCACTAACACACTAGACAATACATTGCAGTGTTCCACTAACACACTAGACAATACATTGTAGTGTTTCACTAACACACTAGACAATACATTGTAGTGTTCCACTAACACACTAGACAATACATTGTAGTGTTCCACTAACACACTAGCCAGTGCATTGTAGTGTTTCACTAACACACTAGCCAGTGCATTGTAGTGTTCCACTAACACACTAGCCAGTGCATTGTAGTGTTTCACTAACACACTAGACAATACATTGTAGTGTTCCACTAACACACTAGCCAATACATTAGACGGTTCCACTAACACACTAGCCAGTGCATTGTAGTGTTCCACTAACACACTAGCCAGTACATTAGACGGTTCCACTAACACACTAGACAATACATTGTAGTGTTCCACAAACACACTAGACAATACATTGTAGTGTTCCACTAACACACTAGACAATACATTGTAGTGTTCCACTAACACACTAGCCATTACATTGTAGTGTTACACTAACACACTAGCCAGTACATTAGACGGTTCCACTAACACACTAGACAATACATTGTAGTGTTCCACAAACACACTAGACAATACATTGTAGTGTTCCACTAACACACTAGCCAGTACATTAGACGGTTCCACTAACACACTAGACAATACATTGTAGTGTTCCACAAACACACTAGACAATACATTGTAGTGTTCCACTAACACACTAGCCAATACATTGTAGTGTTCCACTAACAGACTAGCCAGTACATTGTAGTGTTACACTAACACACTAGCCAATACATTGTAGTGTTCCACTAACACACTAGCCAGTACATTGTAGTGTTCCACTAACACACTAGCCAATACATTGTAGTGTTCCACTAACACACTAGACAATACATTGTAGTGTTCCACTAACACACTAGCCAATACATTGTAGTGTTTCACTAACACACTAGACAATACATTGTAGTGTTCCACTAACACACTAGCCAATACATTGTAGTGTTCCACTAACACACTAGACAATACATTGTAGTGTTCCACTAACACACTAGCCAATACATTGTAGTGTTCCACTAACACACTAGACAATACATTGTAGTGTTCCACTAACACACTAGCCAATACATTGTAGTGTTTCACTAACCCACTAGACAATACATTGTAGTGTTCCACTAACCCACTAGACAATACATTGTAGTGTTCCACTAACACACTAGCCAATACATTGTAGTGTTCCACTAACACACTAGCCAATACATTGTAGTGTTTCACTAACCCACTAGACAATACATTGTAGTGTTCCACTAACACACTAGCCAATACATTGTAGTGTTTCACTAACCTACTAGACAATACATTGTAGTGTTTCACTAACCCACTAGACAATACATTGTAGTGTTCCACTAACACACTAGCCAATACATTGTAGTGTTTCACTAACCCACTAGACAATACATTGTAGTGTTCCACTAACACACTAGCCAATACATTGTAGTGTTTCACTAACACACTAGCCACATTGTACATTAGACAATACGTGTTCCACTAACACACTAGCCAATACATTGTAGTGTTTCACTAACCCACTAAACAATACATTGTAGTGTTCCACTAACACACTAGCCAATACATTGTAGTGTTCCACTAACACACTAGACAATACATTGTAGTGTTCCACTAACACACTAGCCAATACATTGTAGTGTTTCACTAACCCACTAGACAATACATTGTAGTGTTCCACTAACACACTAGCCAATACATTGTAGTGTTTCACTAACCCACTAGACAATACATTGTAGTGTTCCACTAACACACTAGCCAATACATTGTAGTGTTTCACTAACCCACTAGCCAATACATTGTAGTGTTCCACTAACCCACTAGACAATACATTGTAGTGTTCCACTAACACACTAGCCAATACATTGTAGTGTTTCACTAACACACTAGACAATACATTGTAGTGGTCCACTAACACACTAGACAATACATTGTAGTGTTCCACTAACACACTAGACAATACATTGTAGTGTTCCACTAACACACTAGCCAGTACATTGTAGTGTTTCACTAACCCACTAGCCAATACATTGTAGTGTTCCACTAACACACTAGCCAATACATTGTAGTGTTTCACTAACACACTAGACAATACATTGTAGTGTTCCACTAACACACTAGCCAATACATTGTAGTGTTCCACTAACACACTAGCCAATACATTGTAGTGTTCCACTAACACACTAGACAATACATTGTAGTGTTCCACTAACACACTAGCCAGTACATTGTAGTGTTCCACTAACACACTAGCCAGTACATTGTAGTGTTCCACTAACACACTAGCCAATACATTGTAGTGTTCCACTAACACACTAGACAATACATTGTAGTGTTCCACTAACACACTAGCCAATACATTGTAGTGTTCCACTAACACACTAGACAATACATTGTAGTGTTCCACTAACACACTAGACAATACATTGTAGTGTTCCACTAACACTCTAGCCAGTACATTGTAGTGTTCCACTAACACACTAGCCAATACATTGTAGTGTTCCACTAACACACTAGACAATACATTGTAGTGTTCCACTAACACACTAGACAATACATTGTAGTGTTCCACTAACACACTAGCCAATACATTGTAGTGTTCCACTAACACACTAGACAATACATTGTAGTGTTCCACTAACACACTAGCCAATACATTGTAGTGTTCCACTAACACACTAGACAATACATTGTAGTGTTCCACTAACACACTAGCCAATACATTGTAGTGTTCCACTAACACACTAGCCAATACATTAGACGGTTCCACTAACACACTAGACAATACATTGTAGTGTTCCACTAACACACTAGCCAATACATTGTAGTGTTCCACTAACACACTAGACAATACATTGTAGTGTTCCACTAACACACTAGCCAATACATTAGACGGTTCCACTAACACACTAGCCAATACATTGTAGTGTTCCACTAACACACTAGCCAATACATTGTAGTGTTCCACTAACACACTAGCCAATACATTGTAGTGTTCCACTAACACACTAGCCAATACATTAGACGGTTCCACTAACACACTAGCCAATACATTAGACGGTTCCACTAACACACTAGCCAATACATTAGACGGTTCCACTAACACACTAGCCAATACATTGTAGTGTTCCACTAACACACTAGCCAATACATTAGACGGTTCCACTAACACACTAGCCAATACATTGTAGTGTTCCACTAACACACTAGACAATACATTGTAGTGTTCCACTAACACACTAGACAATACATTGTAGTGTTCCACTAACACACTAGCCAATACATTAGACGGTTCCACTAACACACTAGCCAATACATTGTAGTGTTCCACTAACACACTAGACAATACATTGTAGTGTTCCACTAACACACTAGCCAGTACATTAGACGGTTCCACTAACACACTAGACAATACATTAGACGGTTCCACTAACACACTAGCCAATACATTGTAGTGTTTCACTAACCCACTAGACACATTGTAGTGTTCCACTAACACACTAGCCAATACATTGTAGTGTTTCACTAACCCACTAGCCAATACATTGTAGTAGACAATACATTGTAGTGTTCCACTAACACACTAGCCAATACATTGTAGTGTTTCACTAACACACTAGACAATACATTGTAGTGTTCCACTAACACACTAGACAATACATTGTAGTGTTCCACTAACACACTAGACAATACATTGTAGTGTCTCCACTAACACACTAGCCAATACATTGTAGTGTTCCACTAACACACTAGCCAATACATTGTAGTGTTCCACTAACACACACTAGACAATACATTGTAGTGTTCCACTAACACACTAGCCAATACATTGTAGTGTTCCACTAACAACACACTAGCCAATACATTGTAGTGTTCCACTAACACACTAGCCAATACATTGTAGTGTTCCACTAACACACTAGCCAATACATTGTAGTGTTCCACTAACAGTGTCTCCACTAGCACATTGTGACAATACATTGTAGTGTTCCACTAACACACTAGCCAATACATTGTAGTGTTCCACTAACACACTAGAC
>NW_025755515.1:0-2500 GCF_021184085.1 Oncorhynchus gorbuscha
TGTTATTAGCCTGGGCTTTAGACCGCTCCAACCTCCAGAACTGTGTTATTAGCCTGGGCTTTAGACCGCTCCAACCCCCAGAACTGTGTTATTAGCCCGGCTTTAGGCCGCTCCAACCCCCAGAACTGTGTTAAATTAATCCATGCTTTTGTCACTTCTAGGTTAGACTACTGCAATGCTCTATTTTCCGGCTACCCGGATAAAGCACTAAATAAACTTCAGTTAGTGCTAAATACGGCTGCTAGAATCCTGACTAGAACCAAAAAATTTGATCATATTACTCCAGTGCTAGCCTCTCTACACTGGCTTCCTGTCAAAGCAAGGGCTGATTTCAAGGTTTTACTGCTAACCTACAAAGCATTACATGGGCTTGCTCCTACCTACCTCTCTGATTTGGTCCTGCCGTACATACCTACACGTACGCTACGGTCACAAGACGCAGGCCTCCTAATTGTCCCTAGAATTTCTAAGCAAACAGCTGGAGGCACGGCTTTCTCCTATAGAGCTCCATTTTATGGAACGGTCTGCCTGTATATCAGAGACGCAAACTCGGTCTCAACCTTTAAGTCTTTGCTGAAGACTCATCTTCAGTCGTCATATGATTGGTGTAGTCTGGCCAGAATTGGGAAGGTGAGCGGAAAGGCTCCTGGAGCAACGAACCGCCCTTACTGTCTCTGCCTGGCCGGTTCCCCTCTTTCCACTGGGATTCTCTGCCTCTACCCTGTTACGTGGGCTGAGTCACTGGCTTGCTGGGGCTCTCTCATACCGTCCTGGGAAGTGCGTCACCTGGAGTGGGTTGATTCCTGTTGTGGTCAGCCTGTGTGTCTGGGTTGGAGCCCCCCTTGGGTTAATGCGTGAGCGGAGATCTTTGTAGGCTATACTCGGCCTTGTCTCAGGATGGTAAGCTGGTGGTTGAAGATATCCCTCTAGTGGTGTGGGGGGGCTGTGCTTTAGCCAAAGTGGGTGGGGTTATATCCTTCCTGTTGGCCCTGTCAAAGGGTGTCCTCCGGATGGAGCCACAGTGTCTCCTGACCCCTCCTGTCTCAGCCTCCAGTATTTATGCTGCGGTAGTTTGTGTCGGGGCTAGGGTCAGTTTGTTATATCTGGAGTACTTCTCCTGTCCTATTCGGTGTCCTGTGTGAATCTAAGTGTGCGTTCTCTAATTCTCTCCTTCTCTCTTTCTTTCTCTCTCTCGGAGGACCTGAGCCCCTAGGACCATGCCCCAGGACTACCTGACATGACTCCTTGCTGTCCCCCAGTCCACCTGGCCATGCTGCTGCTCAGTTTCAACTGGCCTGGGCCCTAGGACCATGTCCCAGGACTACCTGACATGATGACTCCTTGCTGTCCCCAGTCCACCTGGCCATGCTGCTGCTCCAGTTTCAACTGTTCTGCCTTACTATTATTCAACCATGCTGGTCATTTATGAACATTTGAACATCTTGGCCACGTTCTGTTATAATCTCCACCCGGCACAGCCAGAGGACTGGCCACCCCACATACTCTCTCTCTAATTCTCTCTTTCTTTCTCTCTCTCGGAGGACCTGAGCCCTAGGACCGTGCCCCAGGACTACCTGACATGATGCCTCCTTGCTGTGTCCCAGTCCACCTGACTGTGCTGCTGCTCCAGTTTCAACTGTTCTGCCTTATTATTATTCGACCATGCTGGTCATTTATGAACATTTGAACATCTTGGTCATGTTCTGTTATAATCTCCACCCGGCACAGCCAGAGGACTGGCCACCCCACATAGTCTGGTTCCTCTCTAGGTTTCTTCCTAGGTTTTGGCCTTTCTAGGGAGTTTTTCCTAGCCACCGTGCTTTTACACCTGCATAGTTTGCTGTTTGGGGTTTTAGGCTGGATTTCTGTACAGCACTTTGAGATATCAGCTGATGTACGAAGGGCTATATAAATAAATTTGATTTGATTTGATTTGTTATTAGCCCTGCTTTAGACCGCTCCAACCCCCAGAACTGTGTTATTAGGCCGGGCTTTAGACCGCTCCAACCCCCAGAACTGTGTTATTAGCCTGGGCTTTAGACCTCTCCAACCCCCAGAACTGTGTTATTAGCCTGGGCTTTAGACCGCTCCAACCCCCAGAACTGTGTTATTAGCCTGGGCTTTGGAGCCTCTCCAACCCCAGAACGGTGTTATTAGCCCGGCTTTAGACCGCTCCAACCCCCAGAACTGTTAAGATTTCCCTTCACTGGAACTAAGGGGCCTGAACCATGAAAAACAGCCCAGACCATTATTCCTCATCCACCAAGCTTTACAGTTTTCACTATGCATCCGCCAAACCGAGATTCGTCCGTTGGACTGCCAAATGGTGAATGAAGTGTGATTCATCACTCCAGAGATTGCGTTTTTCACTGCTCCAGTGCCCAATGGCTGTGAGCTTTACACCACTCTGGACGACGCTTGGCATTGTGATGATCTTAGGCTTGTGTGCTGACGTTGCTTAGAACTCGGTAGTGAGGACAGGTGATTTTTACGGCTCTTC
>NW_025755516.1:0-7667 GCF_021184085.1 Oncorhynchus gorbuscha
TGAGATGAGTGTGTGAACAAAGTAAACAAAGTGGCATAGTTAAAGTGGCTAGTGATACATGTGTTACATAAGGATGCGGTTGATGTAGAGAGTACAGTATATACATATGCATATGAGATGAATAATGTAGGGTAAGTAACATTATATAAGGTAGCATTGTTTAAAGTGGCTAGTGATATATTTACATCATTTCCCATCAATTCCCATTATTAAAATGGCTGGAGTTGGGTCAGTGTCAATGACAGTGTGTTGGCAGCAGCCACTCAGTGTTAGTGGTGGCTGTTTAACAGTCTGATGGCCTTGAGATAGAAGCTGTTTTTCAGTCTCTCGGTCCCAGCTTTGATGCACCTGTACTGACCTCGCCTTCTGGATGATAAGCGGGGTGAACAGGCAGTGGTTCGGGTGGTTGATGTCCTTGATGATCTTTATGGCCTTCCTGTAACAACGGGTGGTGTAGGTGTCCTGGAGGGCAGGTAGTTTGCCCCCGGTGATGCGTTGTGCAGTCCTCACTACCCTCTGGAGAGCCTTACGGTTGAGGCGGAGCAGTTGCCGTACCAGGCGGTGATACAGCCCGCCAGGATGCTCTCGATTGTGCATCTGTAGAAGTTTGTGAGTGCTTTTGGTGACAAGCCCGAATTTCTTCAGCCTCCTGAGGTTGAATAGGCGCTGCTGCGCCTCTTTCTTCACGACGCTGTCAGTGTGAGTGGACCAATTCAGTTTGTCTGTGATGTGTATGCCGAGGAACTTAAAACTAGCTACCCTCTCCACTACTGTTCCATCGATGTGGATAGGGGGTGTTCCCTCTGCTGTTTCCTGAAGTCCACAATCATCTCCTTAGTTTTGTTGACGTTGAGTGTGAGGTTATTTTCCTGACACCACACTCCGAGGGCCCTCACCTCCTCCCTGTAGGCCGTCTCGTCGTTGTTGGTAATCAAGCCTACCACTGTTGTGTCGTCCGCAAACTTGATGATTGAGTTGGAGGCGTGCGTGGCCACGCAGTCGTGGGTGAACAGGGAGTACAGGAGAGGGCTCAGAACGCACCCTTGTGGGGCCCCGTGTTGAGGATCAGCGGGGAGGAGATGTTGTTGCCTACCCTCACCACCTGGGGGCGGCCCGTCAGGAAGTCCAGTACCCAGTTGCACAGGGCGGGGTCGAGACCCAGGGTCTCGAGCTTGATGACGAAGCTTGGAGGGTACTATGGTGTTGAATGCCGAGCTGTAGTCGATGAACAGCATTCTCACATAGGTATTCCTCTTGTCCAGGTGGGTTAGGGCAGTGTGCAGTGTGGTTGAGATTGCATCGTCTGTGGACCTATTTGGGCGGTAAGCAAATTGGAGTGGGTCTAGGGTGTCAGGTAGGGTGGAGGTGATATGGTCCTTGACTAGTCTCTCAAAGCACTTCATGATGACGGAAGTGAGTGCTACAGGGGGCGGTAGTCGTTTAGCTCAGTTACCTTAGCTTTCTTGGGAACAGGAACAATGGTGGCCCTCTTGAAGCATGTGGGAACAGCAGACTGGTATAGGGATTGATTGAATATGTCCGTAAACACACCGGCCAGCTGGTCTGCGCATGCTCTGAGGGCGCGGCTGGGGATGCCGTCTGGGCCTGCAGCCTTGCGAGGGTTAACACGTTTAAATGTCTTACTCACCTCGGCTGCAGTGAAGGAGAGACCGCATGTTTCCGTTGCAGGCCGTGTCAGTGGCACTGTATTGTCCTCAAAGCGGGCAAAAGTTATTTAGTCTGCCTGGGAGCAAGACATCCTGGTCCGTGACTGGGCTGGATTTCATCTTGTAGTCCGTGATTGACTGTAGACCCTGCCACATGCCTCTTGTGTCTGAGCCATTGAATTGAGATTCCACTTTGTCTCTGTACTGACGCTTAGCTTGTTTAATAGCCTTACGGAGGGAATAGCTGCACTGTTTGTATTCAGTCATGTTGCCAGACACCTTTCCCTGATTAAAAGCAGTGGTTCGCGCTTTCAGTTTCACGCGAATGCTGCCATCAATCCACGGTTTCTGGTTAGGGAATGTTTTTATCGTTGCTATGGGAACGACATCTTCGACGCACGTTCTAATGAACTCGCACACCGAATCAGCGTATTCGTCAATATTCCCATCTGACGTAATACGAAACATGTCCCAGTCCACGTGATGGAAGCAGTCTTGGAGTGTAGAGTCAGCTTGGTCTGACCAGCGTTGGACAGACCTCAGCGTGGGAGCCTCTTGTTTTAATTTCTGCCTGTAGGCAGGGATCAGCAAAATGGAGTCGTGGTCAGCTTTTCCGAAGGGGCGGGGCAGGGCCTTATATGCGTCGCGGAAGTTAGAGTAACAATGATCCAAGGTTTTACCACCCCTGGTTGCGCAATCGATATGCTGATAAAATTTAGGGAGTCTTGTTTTCAGATTGGCTTTGTTAAAATCCCCAGCTACAATGAATGCAGCCTCCGGATAAATGTTTTCCAGTTTGCAAAGAGTTAAATAAAGTTCGTTCAGAGCCATCGATGTGTCTGCTTGGGGGGATATATACGGCTGTGATTATAATCGAAGAGAATTCTCTTGGAAGATAATGCGGTCTACATTTGATTGTGAGGAATTCTAAATCAGGTGAACAGAAGGATTTGAGTTCCTGTATGTTTCCTTCATCACACCATGTCCCGTTAGTCATGAGGCATACGCCCCCGCCACTCTTCTTACCAGAGAGATGTTTGTTTCTGTCGGCGCGATGCGTGGAGAAACCCGTTGGCTGCACCGCCCTGGATAGCGTTTTCCCAGTAAGCCATGTCTCCGTAAAGCAAAGAACGTTGCAGTCTCTGATGTCCCTCTGGAATGCCACCCTTGCTCGGATTTCATCAACCTTGTTGTCGAGAGACTGGACATTGGCAAGAAGAATACTGGGAAGTGGTGCGCGATGTGCCCTTTTCGGAGTCTGACCAGAACACCGCCGCGTTTCCCTCTTTTTCGGAGTCGTTTCCTTGGGTCGCTGCATGCGATCCATTCCGTTGTCCTGTTTGTAAGGCAGAACACAGGATCCGCGTCGCGGAAAACATATTCTTGGTCGTACTGATGGTGAGTTGACGCTGATCTTATATTCAGTAGTTCTTCTCGACTGTATGTAATGAAACCTAAGATGACCTGGGGTACTAATGTAAGAAATAACACGTGAAAAAACAAAAAACTGCATAGTTTCCTAGGAACGCGAAAGCGAGGCGGCCATCTCAGTCGGCGCCGGAAGATGGGGTGTCATGTTTTGTCTTATATCATCTTGTCATTTTGCTTTTCCTTCTGTTCGTTTCCCCCTGCTGGTCTTATTAGGTTCGTTCCCTTTTTCTATCCCTCTCTCTCCCCCTCCCTCTCTCTCCTCTCTCTATCGTTCCGTTCCTGCTCCCAGCTGTTCCTATTCCCCTAATCATCATTTAGTCTTCCCACACCTGTTCCCGATCCTTTCCCCTGATTAGAGTCCCTATTTATTCCTTTGTGTTCCGTTCCTGTCCCGTCGGTTCCTTGTTTTGTATTCACCATGCTGTGATTGTGTTTCGCCCTGTCCTGTCGTGTTTTTGCCTTCATCAGATGCTGCGTGTGAGCAGGTGTCTCTGTCTACTACGGCCTGCGCCTACCCGAAGCGACCTGCAGTCTGTGGCCGCTTCTCTTGTCATTCCCCTCTACAGACTAGAGGATTTCTGTTATTCCCTGTTTGGACTTGAATAAACTCTGTTTCTGTTAAGTCGCTTTTGGGTCCTCTATCACCTGCATGACAGAAGGAACCGACCAAGGAATGGACCCAGCGACTTCAGACGCTCGTTACACTGCCGTCGAGATCCAAGGAGCCATGCTCGGCAGACACGAGCAGGAATTGTCTGCTGCTCGCCATGCCGTGGAGAACCTGGCCGCTCAGGTTTCCGACCTCTCTGGACAGTTCCAGAGTCTACGTCTCGTGCCACCTGTTACTTCCTGGCCTGCCGAGCCTCCAGAACCTAGGGTTAATAACCCACCTTGCTACTCCGGGCAGCCCACTGAGTGCCGCTCCTTTCTCACGCAGTGTGAGATTGTGTTCTCTCTCAACCCAACACATACTCTAGAGAGAGCTCGGGTTGCTTACGTCATTTCACTCCTTACTGGCCGGGCTCGAGAATGGGGCACAGCTATCTGGGAGGCAAGGGCTGATTGCTCTAACAAGTTCCAGAACTTTAAAGAGGAGATGATTCGGGTTTTTGACCGTTCAGTTTTTGGTAGGGAGGCTTCTAGGGCCCTGGCTTCCTTATGCCAAGGTGAACGGTCCATAACGGATTATTCTATTGAGTTTCGCACTCTTGCTGCCTCTAGTGAGTGGAACGAGCCGGCGCTGCTCGCTCGTTTTCTGGAGGGACTCCACGCAGTGGTTAAGGATGAGATTCTCTCCCGGGAGGTTCCTTCAGATGTGGACTCTTTGATTGCTCTCGCCATCCGCATAGAACGACGGGTAGATCTTCGTCACCGGGCTCGTGGAAGAGAGCTCGCATCAACGGTGTTTCCCTGCTCCGCATCGCAACCATCTCCCTCCTCTGGCTTTGAGACTGAGCCCATGCAGCTGGGAGGATTCGCATCTCGACTAAGGAGAGGAACGGAGGATCACCAACCGCCTGTGCCTCTATTGCGGAGTTGCTGGACATTTTGTTAATTCATGTCCAGTAAGAGGCCAGAGCCCATCAGTAAGCGGAGGGCTACTGGTGAGCGCTACTACTCTGGTCTCTTCATCTAGATCTTGTACTACTATGTCGGTCCATCTACGCTGGACCGGTTCGGTGCTACATGCAGTGCCTTGATTGACTCTGGGGCTGAGGGTTGTTTCATGGACGAAGCATGGGTTCGGAAACATAACATTCCTTTCAGACCGTTAGACAAGCCTACGCCCATGTTTGCCTTAGATGGTAGTCATCTTCCCAGTATCAGATTTGAGACACTACCTTTAACCCTCACAGTATCTGGTAACCACAGTGAGACTATTTCTTTTTGATTTTCCGTTCACCGTTTACACCTGTTGTTTTGGGTCATCCCTGGCTAGTATGTCATAATCCTTCTATTAATTGGTCTAGTAATTCTATCCTATCCTGGAACGTTTCTTGTCATGTGAAGTGTTTAATGTCTGCCATCCCTCCCGTTTCTTCTGTCCCTACTTCCCAGGAGGAACCTGGCGATTTGACAGGAGTGCCGGAGGAATATCATGATCTGCGCACGGTCTTCAGTCGGTCCCGAGCCAACTCCCTTCCTCCTCACCGGTCGTATGATTGTAGTATTGATCTCCTTCCGGGGACCACTCCTCCTCGAGGTAGACTATACTCTCTGTCGGCTCCCGAACGTAAGGCTCTCGAGGATTATTTGTCTGTGTCTCTTGACGCCGGTACCATAGTGCCTTCTTCTTCTCCGGCCGGGCGGGGTTCTTTTTGTTAAGAAGAAGGACGGTACTCTGCGCCCCTGCGTGGATTATCGAGGGCTGAATGACATAACGGTTAAAGAATCGTTATCCGCTTCCCCTTATGTCATCAGCCTTCGAGATTCTGCAGGGAGCCAGGTGCTTTTACTAAGTTGGACCTTCGTAACGCTTACCATCTCGTGCGCATCAGAGAGGGGACAGTGGAAAACGGCGTTTAACACTCCGTTAGGGCATTTTGAGTACCGGGTTCTGCCGTTCGGTCTCGCCAATGCGCCAGCTGTTTTCAGGCATTAGTTAATGATGTTCTGAGAGACATGCTGAACATTTTTGTTTTTGTCTATCTTGACGATATCCTGATTTTTTTCTCCGTCACTCGAGATTCATGTTCAGCACGTTCGACGTGTTCTACAGCGCCTTTTAGAGAATTGTCTCTACGTAAAGGCTGAGAAGTGCTCTTTTCATGTCTCCTCCGTTACTTTTCTCGGTTCCGTTATTTCCGCTGAAGGCATTCAGATGGATTCCGCTAAGGTCAAGCTGTCAGTGATTGGCCCGTTCCAAGGTCACGTGTCGAGTTGCAGCGCTTTTTAGGTTTCGCTAATTTCTATCGGCGTTTCATTCGTAATTTCGGTCAAGTTGCTGCCCCTCTCACAGCTCTTACTTCTGTCAAGACGTGTTTTAAGTGGTCCGGTTCCGCCCAGGAGCTTTTGATCTTCTAAAAGAACGTTTTACGTCCGCTCCTATCCTCGTTACTCTGACGTCACTAGACAATTCATTGTCGAGGTTGACCTTCAGAGGTAGGCGTGGGAGCCATTCTATCCCAGCGCTTCCAGTCTGACGATAAGGTTCATCCTTGCGCTTATTTTTCTCATCGCCTGTCGCCATCTGGCGCAACTATGATGTGGGTAACCGTGAACTGCTCGCCATCCGCTTAGCCCTAGGCGAATGGCGACAGTGGTTGGAGGGCGGCCGTTCCTTTTGTCGTTTGGACAGACCATAAGAACCTTGAGTACATCCGTTCTGCCAAACGACTTAATGCCCGTCAAGCTCGTTGGGCGTTGTTTTTCGCTCGTTTCGAGTTTGTGATTTCTTACCGTCCGGGTAGCAAGAACACCAAGCCTGATGCCTTATCCCGTCTGTTTAGTTCTTCTGTGGCTTCTACTGATCTCGAGGGGATTCTTCCTTATGGGCGTGTTGTCGGGTTGACAGTCTGGGAATTGAAAGACAGGTTAAGCAAGCACTCACGCACACTGCGTCGCCGCGCGCTTGTCCTAGTAACCTCCTTTTCGTTCCTGTTTCCACTCGTCTGGCTGTTCTTCAGTGGGCTCACTCTGCCAAGTTAGCTGGTCATCCCGGTGTTCGAGGCACTCTTGCGTCTATTCGCCAGCGCTTTTGGTGGCCGACTCAGGAGCGTGACACGCGCCGTTTCGTGGCTGCGTGTTCAGACTGCGCGCAGAAGAAGTCTGGTAATTTTTTTCTGCTTCTGCTCCTGGTCTTGCTGGGTCTCAGTCTGTTCCCTGCCATCGCATCTCTCCTGTTCTTGTTCCTGCCCTTGCTGTGTCTCAGTCTGTCCCTAGTTCTCATTTTTTTTTTTAGAGTAGTACCCTAGTTTCCCTTTTTATCGTTTTTCGTTACGGTCCTGAGGAGAGGAGTTGGGTTCTTTCTCGGGGCGTGCTGGACCGTTTGATCTATGATTTCCTCCGTTGCCGCCAGTGTTCCTCCTCGAGGCGCCAGGAGCGCTCGGTGAGTGGGGGTACTGTCATGTTTTGTCTTATATCATCTTGTCATTTTGCTTTTCCTTCTGTTCGTTTCCCCCTGCTGGTCTTATTAGGTTCGTTTCCTTTTTCTATCCCTCTCTCTCCCCTCCCTCTCTCTCCTCTCTCTATCGTTCCGTTCCTGCTCCCAGCTGTTCCTATTCCCCTAATCATCATTTAGTCTTCCCACACCTGTTCCCGATCCTTTCCCTGATTAGAGTCCCTATTTATTCCTTTGTGTTCCGTTCCTGTCCCGTCGGTTCCTTGTTTTGTATTCACCATGCTGTGATTGTGTTTCGCCCTGTCCTGTCGTGTTTTTGCCTTCATCAGATGCTGCGTGTGAGCAGGTGTCTCTGTCTACTACTGGCCTGCGCCTACCGAAGCGACCTGCAGTCTGTGGCCGCTTCTCTTGTCATTCCCCTCTACAGACTAGAGGATTTCTGTTATTCCCTGTTTGGACTTGAATAAACTCTGTTTCTGTTAAGTCGCTTTTGGGTCCTCTATCACCTG
>NW_025755517.1:0-7666 GCF_021184085.1 Oncorhynchus gorbuscha
TCCTTCTCACCCCCCCTTAAAATATGTAGATGCACTATTGTAAAGTGGCTGTTCCGACTGGATGTCATAAGGTGAATGCACCAATTTGTAAGTCGCTCTGATAAGAGCGTCTGCTAAATGACTTAAATGTAATGTAAACATGGTGGTCAAGACCTGTGGATGCCTGTAAACAATCTGTGGTGGCCGATCTATTCTACATCATTTTAATAAACTTCACTACCATTGTTCCAAAAGATACAAACAGGGTTTTATAGCAATAATCTGGCAATAAGGCGGAAAAATAGTATGTATCTACACTTCAGCTGAACATAAATATAAACTCAACATGCCACAATTTCAACGACTTTACTGAGTTATAGTTCATATAAGGAAATCGGTCAATTAAAATACGTTCTTTAGGCCCCAATCTGTGGATTTCACATGACTGGGAATACAGATGTACATCTGTTGGTAACAGATAGCTTTTTAAATGAAGATAGGAGCGTGGATCAGAAAAACCATTCAGTATCTGGTGTGACCACCATTTGCCTCATGCAGCTGGACACATTTAATTGAATATATATATATTTTTTAATATAACCTTTATTTAACTAGGCAAGTCAGTTAAGAACAAATTCTTATTTACAATGACGGCCTACCCCGGATGGCAGCTGGGCCAATTGTGCCCCGCCCTATGGGACTCCCAATGCGATGCCGGGTGTGATGCAATTAATCAATCAAATGTATTGATAAAGCCCTTCTTACATCAGCTGATGTCACAAAGTGCTGTACAGAAACCAACCTAAAACCCCAAACAGCAAGCAATGCAGGTGTAGAAGCACAGTGGCTAGGAAAACCTCCCTAGAAAGGCCAGAACCAAGGAAGAAACCTAGAGAGGTACCAGGGTATGAGGGGTGGCCAGTCCTCTTCTGGCTGTGCCGGGTGGAGATTATAACAGAACATGGCCAAGATGTTCTAATGTTCATAGATTACCAGCAGGGTCAAATAACAATAATAATGCAGCTTGGATTTGAACAAGTGACACCTCTTGCACGACTGACACAGTACCTTAGACCGCTGCGCCACTCGGGAGCCCACATCACCTTAACATAGAGTTGATCAGGCTGTTGATTGACACCTGTGGAATGTTGTCCCACTCCTTTTCGATATTCTTTTTAAGTTGCTGGATTTTGGCAGGAACTGAAACATGCTGTCCTGCACGTTGTTCCAGAGCATGCCAAACATGCTTGTGAGTATGCAGGACATGGAAGTATTTTGATATTTTCAGCTTCCGGGAATTGTGTACAGATCTTTGCGACAAGGGGCCGCGCATTATCATCCTGAAATATGAGTTGATGGCGGCGGATGAATGATACAACAATGGGCCTCAGGATCTCGTCACGGTTTCTCTGTGCATTCAAATTGCCATCGATAAAATGCAGGAGTCAGCACGGCAACACGGCTGGAAACCCGAGAGGCAGCCCCAAAAATGTATTCGGCGGGAGCACACGGGGAGTGTGGCTAAGTCAGGTAGGAGTCCTGAGCCAACTCCCCATGCTTACCGTGGAGAGAGAGGGACTGGGCAGGCACCGTGTTATGCCGTGAGGCGCACGGTGTCCCCGGTGCGCAGGAATAGCCCGGTGCGATACATACAGTGCCTTGCGAAAGTATTCGGCCCCCTTGAACTTTGCGACCTTTTGCCACATTTCAGGCTTCAAACATAAAGAAATAAAACTTTATTTTTTTTGTGAAGAATCAACAACAAGTGGGACACAATCATGAAGTGGAACGACATTTATTGGATACTTCAAACTTTTTTAATAAATCAAAAACTGAAAAATTGGGCGTGCAAAGTTCAACGGGGCCGAATACTTTCGCAAGGCACTGTAGCAGCGCCTCGTATTGGCCCGGGCTAGAGTGAGCATCGAGCCAGGTGCCATGAAGCCGGCTCAGCGCATCTGGTCTCCAGTGCGTCTCCTCGGGCCGGGGTACATGGCACCAGCCTTACGCATGGTATCCCCCGGGTCGCCAGCACAGCCCAGTGCGGGCTATTCCACCTCGCCGCACTGGCCTGGCTACGGGGAGCATTCAACCAGGTAAGGTTGGGCAGGCTCCGTGCTCGAGAGCTCCAGTGTGCCTTCACGGTCCGGTCTATCCGGTGCCACCTCCACGCACCAGCCCTCCTGTGGCAGCCCCCCGCACCAGGCTGTCTCTCCGTCTCCTTCCTACAGGTGCTCCCGGACGCTCAGCGCTGCGAGAGTCTTCCTCCTGCCCAGCGCTGCCAGCATATCCCGTCTGTCCTGAGCTGCCAGAGTCTCCCGTCTGTCAGCCAGGAGATGCCAGAGCCGTCAGTCAGCCAGGAGCTGCCAGAGCCGTCAGTCAGCCAGGAGCTGCCAGAGCCGTCAGTCAGCCAGGAGCTGCCAGGAGCTGCCAGAGCCGTCAGTCAGCCAGGAGCTGCCAGAATCGCCCTTCACTCCGGAGCTGCCGGAGTCTCCTGCCTGTCCGGTGCTGCCGGAATCTCCCGTCCGTCCGGTGCTGCTGAAATCTCCCG
The DNA here is from genome assembly GCF_021184085.1 of Oncorhynchus gorbuscha. Lineage (NCBI taxonomy): Eukaryota > Metazoa > Chordata > Actinopteri > Salmoniformes > Salmonidae > Oncorhynchus > Oncorhynchus gorbuscha. The sequence continues at coordinate 2,531 of NW_025755517.1, forward strand.
TCCGCTCGGGACCTGTGGCTTGTTCCAGTCCGAGGTCGACGATGAGGGTCGCCGCGTTAAAGAGGCCACGGAGGCTGTTGAAGAGGCGGAGAAGGACTATGGTGGAGTGGGGTCCACGTGCCGCGCCAGAGCCGCCACCGCGGACAGACACCCACCCAGACCCTCCCCTACAGGTTTTGCGGCCAGAGTCTGCACTTTTTTGGGGGTACTGTCACGTTCTGACCTTCTTTTATTATGACGTTCTTTTATTATGTCTTTGTTTAGTATGGTCAGGGCGTGAGTTGGGTGGGTTGTCTATGTTCCGTTTTCGATGTTGTGTTTGCGTTTGGCCTGGTATGGTTCTCAGTCCGAGGCAGGTGTCGTTAATTGTCTCTGATTGAGAATCATACTTAGGTAGCCTTTTCCCACTTGTGTTTCGTGGGTTTTTATTTTCTGTTCTGTGTTTTATTTCACCGTTCAGGACTGTTCGTTTGTCATTTTATTGTTTTTGTTTCAGTGTTCACTATTTGTATTAAAAATCAAGATGAACACTTACCACGCTGCGCTTTAGTCCTCTCCTTCATACGACAACTGTTACAGTATGCTGTAGAGTTGAGATTTCCCTTCATTGAAACTAAGCGACCTAGCCAGAACCATGAAACAGCCCCAGACCATTATTTATCTTCCACCAAACTTCACAGTTGGCTCTATGCATTGGGGCAGGTAGAGTGCTCCTGACATCGGCCAAAACCAGATTTGTCCGTCAGACTGCCAGATTTTGAAGTGTGATTCATCACTCCAGAGAACGCATTTTCACTGCTCCAGAGTCCAATGGCTTCAAGCTTTACACAACTGCAGCTGATACTTGCCATTGTGAATGGTGATCTTAGGCTTGTGTGCGGTGACTCGGCCATGCAAACCCATTTCATATTGCACCCGATAAACAGTTCTTGTGACGTTGCTTCCAGAGGCAGCATGGAACTCGGCAGTGAGTGTTGCAATCGAGGACACAAGCTCCCGTTTTGTGAGCTTGTGTGGCCTACCACTTAACGGGGCAGGATAGCAGCATGAGAGGGTGTAACATTTCAATCCGAGGAAAGTGTTTTGTGTTTTCTCACAAAATTTATAGTTTTAGACTGTAGTTGCAATTTGTTTTTCCACAAAAAAATATATCTAACCATACAATGTAGCTATTTTGAATAATTGTGTAATTAATTGAAAATTCAGGTTGCAAAGCAGAAGAAACTCACTGAAATGGAGTCAAAGGTAAACGAGAATGACAGGTATGGTCGGAGATGGAATCTTCGAATTTATGGAATAGCAGAGAAATCTGACGAGAACATTAATGCAAAACTGAAGGACATTTGCAGGGCAGTTGTCCCGGAGGAGGAGCGAAATGTTGTTGCAGGTTCTCTGGATGTAGTGCACGATCTGGGTAGGCTGAGAGATGGGGAAAACAACCTGCCACCACGACCAGTGATCATGAGATTAATCTCCAGGACAGCGAGGGATATGACATGGAAAAGTGCAAAGAAAAATTTATATTTAAAATAGAACAACCTGAGGTTCAAGAAGGATCTGACAGCATTTGACAACCCGGTCGCATTCCGCTTCGCTCCACAGGTAGTATCACATTTTTCATTTCATTTCATTACAGCACAACGGTTTGATTTGTTTGTTCGTAGCTAGCTACATAGCTAGCTACATAGCCGTCTGTGTATCAAAGATAATTGTGTAGTCTAGAGCGATTTTCTAGGTTAGCTAGCCAGCTATTGTCGTTCTTTTAACGCAGCGTAACGTAATCAACACTGCTAGCTAGCCAGCTAGCCCCGAATAGCAGCACTGTAGAAACTATTACACTCAACGGAACGACTTGATTAGTGTAGTGTCAACAACGCAGCCACTGCCAGCTAGCCTACAAAGTCAACAACGCAGCCACTGCCAGCTAGCCTACTTCAGCAGTATTGTATCATTTTAATCATTTTAGTCAATAAGATTCTTGCTACGTAAGCAACTTTCTGAACATTCGAGGCGTGTAGTCACTTGTCATTCAATCTCCTTGCATTAGCGTAGCCTCTTCTGTAGCCTGTCAACTATGTGTCTGTCTATCCCTGTTTCTCTCCTCTCTGCACAGACCATACAAAACGCTCCACCCAGCGTGGCCACTGCCACCCTAATCTGGTGGTCCCAGCGCGCCCGACCCCGTGGGTTCAGGTCTCCGGTAGCCTCTGGAACTGCCGATCTGCAGCCAACAAGGCAGAGTTCATCTCAGCCTATGCCTCCTCCAGTCCTCGACTTCTTGGCACTGACAGAAACATGGATTACCACAGATAACACTGCTACTCCTACTGCTCTCTTCTTCGTCCGCTCCACGTGTTCTCGCACACCCGAGAGCTTCTGGCCAGCGTAGTGGTGGCACTGATCCTTATCTTCCCAAGTGGTCATTCTCTCTTTCTCCCCTTACCCACCTGTCTATCGCCTCCTTTGAATTTCATGCTGTCACAGTTACCAGCCCTTTCAAACATCATCCTTATCATTTATCGCCCTCCAGGTCCCCTCGGAGAGTTCATCAATGAGCTTGATGCCTTGATAAGCTCCTTTCCTGAGGACGGCTCACCACTCACAGTTCTGGGCGACTTTAACCTCCCCACATCTACCTTTGACTCATTCCTCTCTGCCTTCTTCTTTCCCTCCTCTCCTCTTTTGACCTCACCCTCTCACCTTCCCCCCTACTCACAAGGCAGGCAATACGCTCGACCTCATCTTTACTAGATGCTGTTCTTCCACTAACCTCATTGCAACTCCCCTCCAAGTCTCCGACCACTACCTTGTATCCTTTTCCTCTCGCTCTCATCCAACACTTCCCACACTGCCCCTACTCGGATGGTATCGCGCCGTCCCAACCTTCGCTCTCTCCCCCCGCTTCTCTCTCCTCTTCCATCCTATCATCTCTTCCCTCTGCTCAAACCTTCTCCAACCTATCTCCTGATTCTGCCTCCTCAACCCTCCTCTCCTCCCTTTCTGCATCCTTTGACTCTCTATGTCCCCTATCGTCCAGGCCGGCTCGGTCCTCCCCTCCCGCTCCGTGGCTTGATGACTCATTGCGAGCTCACAGAACAGGGCTCCGGGCAGCCGAGCGGAAATGGAGGAAAACTCGCCTCCCTGCGGACCTGGCATCCTTTCACTCCTCCTCTCTACATTTTCCTCCTCTGTCTCTGCTGCTAAAGCCACTTTCTACCACTCTAAATTCAAGCATCTGCCTCTAACCCTAGGAAGCTCTTTGCCACCTTCTCCTCCCTCCTGAATCCTCCTCCCCCTCCTCCTCCCTCTCTGCAGATGACTTCGTCAACCATTTTGAAAAGAAGGTCACGACATCCGATCCTCGTTTGCTAAGTCAAACGACACCGCTGGTTCTGCTCACACTGCCCTACCCTGTGCTCTGACCTCTTTCTCCCCTCTCTCTCCAGATGAAATCTCGCGTCTTGTGACGGCCGGCCGCCCAACAACCTGCCCGCTCGACCTTATCCCCTCCTCTCTTCTCCAGACCATTTCCGGAGACCTTCTCCCTTACCTCACCTCGCTCATCAACTCATCCCTGACCGCTGGCTACGTCCCTTCCGTCTTCAAGAGGAAGCGAGAGTTGCACCCCTGCTGAAAAACCTACACTCGATCCCTCCGATGTCAACAACTACAGACCAGTATCCTTCTTTCTTTTTTCTCCAAAACTCTTGAACGTGCCGTCCTTGGCCAGCTCTCCCGCTATCTCTCTCAGAATGACCTTCTTGATCCAAATCAGTCAGGTTTCAAGACTAGTCATTCAACTGAGACTGCTCTTCTCTGTATCACGGAGGCGCTCCGCACCGCTAAAGCTAACTCTCTCTCCTCTGCTCTCATCCTTCTAGACCTATGGCTGCCTTCGATACTGTGAACCATCAGATCATCCTCTCCACCCTCTCCGAGTTGGGCATCTCCGGCGCGGCCCACGCTTGGATTGCGTCTACCTGACAGGTCGCTCCCTACCAGGTGGCGTGGCGAGAATCTGTCTCCTCACCACGCGCTCTCACCACTGGTGTCCCCCAGGGCTCTGTTCTAGGCCCTCTCCTATTCTCGCTATACACCAAGTCACTTGGCTCTGTCATAACCTCACATGGTCTCTCCTATCATTGCTATGCAGACGACACACAATTAATTTTCTCCTTTCCCCCTTCTGATGACCAGGTGGCGAATCGCATCTCTACATGTCTGGCAGACATATCAGTGTGGATGACGGATCACCACCTCATGCTGAACCCCGGCAAGACGGAGCTGCTCTTCCTCCCGGGAAGGACTGCCCGTTCCTGATCTCGCCATCACGGTTGACAACTCCATTTTGTCCTCCTCCCAGTGCGCTAAGAACCTTGGCGTGATCCTGGACAACACCCTGTCGTTCTCAACTAACATCAAGGCGGTGGCCCGTTCCTGTAGGGTCATGCTCTACAACATCCGCAGAGTACGACCCTGCCTCACACAGGAAGCGGTGCAGGTCCTAATCCAGGCACTTGTCATCTCCCGTCTGGATTACTGCAACTCGCTGTTGGCTGGGCTCCCTGCCTGTGCCATTAAACCCCTACAACTCATCCAGAACGCCGCAGCCCGTCTAGTGTTCAACCTTCCCAAGTTCTCTCACGTCACCCCGCTCCTCCGCTCTCTCCACTGGCTTCCAGTTGAAGCTCGCATCCGCTACAAGACCATGGTGCTTGCCTACGGAGCTGTGAGGGGAACGGCACCTCAGTACCTCCAGGCTCTGATCAGGCGCTACACCCAAATAAGGGCACTGCGTTCATCCACCTCTGGCCTGCTCGCCTCCCTACCACTGAGGAAGTACAGTTCCCGCTCAGCCCAGTCAAAACTGTTCGCTGCTCTGGCTCCCCAATGGTGGAACAAACTCCCTCACGACGCCAGGACAGCGGAGTCAATCACCACCTTCCGGAGACACCTGAAACCCCACCTCTTTAAGGAATACCTAGGATAGGATAAAGTAATCCTTCTCACCCCCGCCTCCCCCTTAAAATATTTAGATGCACTATTGTAAAGTGGTTGTTCCACTGGATGTCATAAGGTGAATGCACCAATTTGTAAGTCGCTCTGGATAAGAGCGTCTGCTAAATGACTTAAATG
>NW_025755518.1:0-7664 GCF_021184085.1 Oncorhynchus gorbuscha
GGAAAGATAAGGACCAGAGAGTTACAGAGGAAAGATAAGGGACCAGAGAGTTACAGAGGAAAGATAAGACCAGAGAGTTACAGAGGAAAGATAAGAGACCAGAGATACAGAGGAAAGATAAGGATACAGAGAGTTACAGAGGAAAGATAAGGACCAGAGATACAGAGGAAAGATAATAAGGACCAGAGAAAGATAAGTTACAGAGGAAAGATAAGGACCAGAGAGATACAGAGGAAAGATAAGGACCAGAGAGTTACAGAGGAAAGATAAGGACCAGAGATACAGAGGAAAGATAAGGAGAGATACAGAGGAAAGATAAGGACCAGAGAGTTACAGAGGAAAGATAAGGACCAGAGATACAGAGGAAAGATAAGGAGAGATACAGAGGAAAGATAAGGACCAGAGAGTTACAGAGGAAAGATAAGGACCAGAGAGTTACAGAGGAAAGATAAGGACCAGAGAGTTACAGAGGAAAGATAAGGACCAGAGAGTTACAGAGGAAAGATAAGGACCAGAGAGTTACAGAGGAAAGATAAGGACCAGAGAGTTACAGAGGAAAGATAAGGACCAGAGATACAGAGGAAAGATAAGGACCAGATTACAGAGTTACAGAGGAAAGATAAGAGAGAGTTACAGAGGAAAGATAAGGAGAGATACAGAGGAAAGATAAGGACCAGAGAGTTACAGAGGAAAGATAAGGAGAGATACAGAGGAAAGATAAGGACCAGAGAGATACAGAGGAAAGATAAGGAGAGATACAGAGGAAAGATAAGGAGAGATACAGAGGAAAGATAAGGAGAGATACAGAGGAAAGATAAGGACCAGAGAGATACAGAGGAAAGATAAGAGAGATACAGATAAGGACCAGAGAGATACAGAAGGAAAGATAAGAGATACAGAGGAAAGATAAGGACCAGAGAGTTACAGAGGAAAGATAAGGAGAGATACAGAGGAAAGATAAGGACCAGAGAGTTACAGAGGAAAGATAAGGACCAGAGAGATACAGAGGAAAGATAAGGAGAGATACAGAGGAAAGATAAGGACCAGAGAGTTACAGAGGAAAGATAAGGAGAGATACAGAGGAAAGATAAGGAGAGTTACAGAGGAAAGATAAGGACCAGAGAGTTACAGAGGAAAGATAAGGAGAGATACAGAGGAAAGATAAGGAGAGATACAGAGGAAAGATAAGGACCAGAGAGTTACAGAGGAAAGATAAGGACCAGAGAGATACAGAGGAAAGATAAGGAGAGATACAGAGGAAAGATAAGGACCCGAGAGTTACAGAGGAAAGATAAGGAGAGATACAGAGGAAAGATAAGGAGAGATACAGAGGAAAGATAAGGACCAGAGAGATACAGAGGAAAGATGAGGACCAGAGAGATACAGAGGAAAGATAAGGACCAGAGAGTTACAGAGGAAAGATAAGGAGAGATACAGAGGAAAGATAAGGACCAGAGAGTTACAGAGGAAAGATAAGGACCAGAGAGTTACAGAGGAAAGATAAGGACCAGAGAGTTACAGAGGAAAGATAAGGACCAGAGAGTTACAGAGGAAAGATAAGGAGAGATACAGAGGAAAGATAAGGACCAGAGAGTTACAGAGGAAAGATAAGGAGAGATACAGAGGAAAGATAAGGACCAGAGAGTTACAGAGGAAAGATAAGGACCAGAGAGATACAGAGGAAAGATAAGGACCAGAGAGTTACAGAGGAAAGATAAGGAGAGATACAGAGGAAAGATAAGGAGAGATACCGAGGAAAGATAAGGAGAGATACAGAGGAAAGATAAGGACCAGAGAGTTACAGAGGAAAGATAAGGACCAGAGAGATACAGAGGAAAGATAAGGACCAGAGAGATACAGAGGAAAGATAAGGAGAGATACAGAGGAAAGATAAGGACCAGAGAGATACAGAGGAAAGATAAGGACCAGAGAGATACAGAGGAAAGATAAGGACCAGAGAGATACAGAGGAAAGATAAGGACCAGAGAGATACAGAGGAAAGATAAGGACCAGAGAGATACAGAGGAAAGATAAGGACCAGAGAGAGTTACAGAGGAAAGATAAGGACCAGAGATACAGAGGAAAGATAAGGACCAGAGAGATACAGAGGAAAGATAAGGAGAGATACAGAGGAAAGATAAGGAGAGATACAGAGGAAAGATAAGGAGAGATACAGAGGAAAGATAAGGAGAGATACAGAGGAAAGATAAGGACCAGAGAGTTACAGAGGAAAGATAAGGACCAGAGAGTTACAGAGGAAAGATAAGGAGAGATACAGAGGAAAGATAAGGAGAGATACAGAGGAAAGATAAGGACCAGAGAGTTACAGAGGAAAGATAAGGACCAGAGAGATACAGAGGAAAGATAAGGAGAGATACAGAGGAAAGATAAGGAGAGATACAGAGGAAAGATAAGGAGAGATACAGAGGAAAGATAAGGAGAGATACAGAGGAAAGATAAGGACCAGAGAGATACAGAGGAAAGATAAGGACCAGAGAGTTACAGAGGAAAGATAAGGACCAGAGAGTTACAGAGGAAAGATAAGGAGAGATACAGAGGAAAGATAAGGAGAGATACAGAGGAAAGATAAGGAGAGATACAGAGGAAAGATAAGGACCAGAGAGATACAGAGGAAAGATAAGGACCAGAGAGATACAGAGGAAAGATAAGGAGAGATACAGAGGAAAGATAAGGAGAGATACAGAGGAAAGATAAGGAGAGATACAGAGGAAAGATAAGGACCAGAGAGTTACAGATCTCCTATCCTATCCTCTCCTCTCCTCTTGTCTCCTCTCCTCTCCTCACTTCTCCTCTCCTCTCCACTCCTCTCCTCTACCCTCCTCTCCTCTCCTCTCCTCTCCTCTCCCTCTCCTCTCCTCTCCTCTCCCCTCTCCCTCCCTCTCCTCCCTCTCCTCTCCCTCTCCTCTCCTTCCTCTCCTCTCCTCTCCTCTCCTCTCCTCTCTCAATCCTTATCCCCTCCTCTCCTCTCCTCTCCTCTCCTCTCCTCTCCTCTCCTCTCCTCTCCTCTCCTCTCCCACCTCTCCTCTCCCACCTCTGCTCTCCTATCTCTCTCACTCCCTCTACAGTCATCATCTGAGTCCTCTCCTCTCCTCTCCTCTCCTCTCCTCTCCTCTCCTCTCCTCTCCTCTCCTCTCCCTCTCCCTCCTCTCCCTGCTCTCCTATCTCTCTCACTCCCTCTACAGTCATCATCTGAGTCCTCCTTCTTCTCCCCCTCTCCTCTCCTCCTCCCTCCTCCTCCCTCCTCCTCTCCTCCTCCTCTCCTCTCCCTCTCCTCTCCTCTCTCTCCTCTCTCTCTCTCCTCTCCCCCTCCCCTCTCCTCTCCTCTCCTATCTCTCTCACTCCCTCTACAGTCATCATCTGTGTCCTCTCCTTCTCCCCCTCCTCCTCTCCTCTCCTCTCCTCCTCCTCCTCTCCCTCCCTCCCTCCTCCTCTCTCCCTCTCCTCTCCTCTCTCCTCTCCTCTCCCTCTCCTCTCCTCTCCTCTCCTCTCCTCTCCTCTCCTCTCCTATCTCTCTCACTCCCTCTACAGTCATCATCTGAGTCCTCTCCTCTCCTCCTCCCCCTCCCCTCTCCTCTCCTCTCCTCTCCTCTCCTAGAATTAACAAACGGGGCCTAGTTAAACCTCTTTCTCTTCTCACCCTACATTCTCTCTTTGCTCTGCTCTCAGCTCAGCCTTATCAGCAGCTTTCTGATTGATTAAAGTAGGATGTGCTCTGCAGACACACATAGAGAGAGAGGGATGAGGGGAGAGAGAGGGATGAGGGAGAGAGAGGGATGAGGGAGAGAGAGGAATGAGGGAGAGAGAGGAGTGAGGGAGAGAGAGATGAGGGAGAAAGAGATGAGGGAGAGAGAGGGATGAGGGAGGGAGAGATGAGGGAGAGAGAGATGAGGGAGAGAGAGATGAGGGAGAGAGAGATGAGGGAGAGAGAGGGATGAGGGAGGGATGAGGGAGAGAGAGGGGTGAGGGAGAGAGAGGGATGAGGGAGAGAGAGGGATGAGAGAGGGATGAGGGAGAGAGAGGGGTGAGGGAGAGAGAGGGATGAGGGAGAGAGATGGATGAGGGAGAGAGAGGGGTGAGGGAGAGAGAGGGGTGAGGGAGAGAGAGGGATGAGGGAGAGAGAGGGATGAGGGAGAGAAAGGGATGAGGGAGAGAGAGGGATGAGGGAGAGAGAGGGGTGAGGGAGAGAGTGGGGTGAGGGAGAGAGAGATGAGGGAGAGAGAGGGGTGAGGGGGAGAGGGGGGTGAAGGAGAGAGAGGGATAGGGAGAGAAAGGGATGAGGGAGAGAGAGGGATGAGGGAGAGAGAGGGGTGAGGGAGAGAAAGGGATGAGGGAGAGAGAGGGATGAGGGGAGGGAGAGAGGGATGAGGGAGAGAGAGGGATGAGGAGAGAGAGGGGTGAGGGAGAGAGAGGATGAGGGAGAGAGAGGGGTGAGGGAGAGAGGGGATGAGGGAGAGAGAGGGATGAGGGAGAGAGAGGGGTGAGGGAGAGAGAGGGGCGAGGGAGAGAGAGGGGTGAGGGAGAGAGAGATGAGGGAGAGAGAGGGGTGAGGGAGAGAGAGGGGTGAGGGAGAGAGAGGGGTGAGGGAGAGAGAGGGATGAGGGGGAGAGAGGGATGAGGGAGAGAGAGGGGTGAGGGAGGGAGAGAGAGGGGTGAGGGAGAGTATATTTGACCTCTCAGCTTCCCTATCAAATCTCAAATAGAAAACTGAAGAAAATTAACAATAATGACAAATGGTTTGATGAAGAATGCAAAAATCTAAGAAATAAAATGAGAAACCTGTCCAACCAAAAACACAGAGACCCAGAAAACCTGAGTCTACGCCTTCACTATGGTGAATCACTAAAACAATACAGAAATACACTACGGAAAAAGAGGGAACAGAACGTCAGAAATCAGCTCAATGTAATTGAAGAATCCATAGACTCTAAACACTTCTGGGAAAATTGGAAAACACTAAACAAACAACAAGACAAATAATTATCTATCCAAAATGGAGATGTGTGGAGAAACCACTTCTCCAATCTGATTGGCTCTATAACAGAGAACAAACAGTAGAACCATAGACATCATCAATTAGAATAGAATACATTCTTAGAATCAACTATTAAAGACGTCCAGAACCCACTGGATTCCAGAACCCACTGGATTCCAGAACACACTGAATTACAGAACACACTGAATTACAGAACACACTGAATTACAGAACACACTGGATTCCAGAACACACTGAATTACAGAACACACTGAATTACAGAACACACTGAATTACAGAACACACTGAATTACAGAACACACTGGATTCCAGAACACACTGAACTACAGAACACACTGGATTCCAGAACACACTGGATTACAGAACACACTGGATTACAGAATACACTGGATTCCAGAACACACTGGATTACAGAACACACTGGATTACAGAACACACTGAATTCCAGAACACACTGGATTACAGAACACACTGGATTCCAGAACACACTGGATTCCAGAACACACTGGATTACAGAACACACTGAATTACAGAACACACTGAATTACAGAACACACTGGATTCCAGAACACACTGAATTACAGAACACACTGAATTACAGAACACACTGGATTACAGAACACACTGAATTACAGAACACACTGGATTACAGAACACACTGAATTACAGAACACACTGGATCCTCCAATTACATTGAATGAGTTACAGGACAAAATAAAAACCCTCCAACCCAAAAAGGCCTGTGGTGTCGATGGTATCCTCAATGAAATGATCAAATATACAGACAACAAATTCCAATTGGCTATACTAAAACTCTTTACCACCATCCTTTAAATTTTTTTTTTAACCTTTATTTAACCAGGCAAGTCAGTTAAGAACATATTCTTATTTTCAATGACGGCCTGGGAACAGTGGGTTAACTGCCTGTTCAGGGGCAGAACGACAGATTTGTACCTTGTCAGCTCGCGGTTGTCTGCAACCTTCCGGTTACTAGTCCAACATTCTAACCACTAGGATACGCTTAGCAGCTTCCCAAATATTTGGAACCAAGGGACTGGATCACCCCAATCCACAAAGTGAGACAAATTCTGACCCTTAAATAACTACCATTGAATATGCGTCGAAAACAGTAACCTTGGGAAAATCCGACAGTAAATCTCAGGAAGACCAAAATAATGGTGTTCCACAAAAGGTCCAGTCACCAGGACCACAAATACAAATTCCATCTAGACACTGTTGCCCTAGAGCACACAAAAACTATACATACCTCGGCCTAAACATCAGCACAGGTAACTTCACAAAGCTGTGAACGATCTGAGAGACAAGGCAAGAAGGGCAGGATTCTATATGCCATCAAGAGGAACATAAATTTCAAACATACCAACTAGGATTTTTAAAAATATTTGAATCAGTCATAGAGCCCATTGCCCTTATGGTTGTGGGAGGTCTGGGGTCCGTTCACCAACCAAGACTTCACAAAATGGGACAAACACCAAATTGAGACTCTGCACGAATTCTGCAAAAATATCCTCCGTGTACAACGAAACACCAAATAATGCAAGCAGAGCAGAATTAGGCTGATACCCACCAATTATCAAAACCAGAAAAGAGCCAAGTAAATTCTATAACCACCTAAAAGGAAGCGATTCCCAAACCTTCCATAACAAAGCCATCACCTACAGAGAGATGAACCTGGAGAAGAGTCCCCTAAGCAAGCTGGTCCTGGGGCTCTGTTCACAAACACAAACACACCCTACAGAGCCCCAGGACAGCAGCACAATTAGACCCAACCAAATCATGAGAAAACAAAAAGATAATTACTTGACACATTGGAAAGAATTAACAAAAAAACAGAGCAAACTAGAATGCTATTTGGCCCTAAACAGGGAGTACACAGTGGCAGAATACCTGACCACTGTGACTGACCCCAAACAGAGAGTACACAGTGGCAGAATACCTGACCACTGTGACTGGCCCTAAACAGAGAGTACACAGTGGCAGAATACCTGACCACTGTGACTGACCATAAACAGAGAGTACACAGTAGCAGAATACCTGACCACTGTGACTGACCCTAAACAGAGAGTACACAGTAGCAGAATACCTGACCACTGTGACTGACCCAAACTTAAGGAAAGCTTTGACTATGTACAGACTCAGTGAGCATAGCCTTGCTATTGAGAAAGGCCGCCGTAGGCAGACATGGCTCTGTAGGGGTGGAGAGAGAGAGAGGGTGAAAGAAGTGGAAAAGGAAAGAGACAGGTAGAGCTGGAGGGAGAGAGGGGGGACTGAGATGAAGAGATAATGAAGAGGAGGGGATGAAGATGGACAGAAAGAGAGAGAGAAACACACAGATGTGTGATTATGTGTGATAGCTTCTGATTGGTCAGTTCGCTAACACTACTGCGTAGAAACATCCAATCATTACTCTCCTGTCAAATGTGACGGGGAGCCAATTCAACCCTTACCTGATGGACGGAGGATGAGTGCACACACACACACACACACACACACACACACACACACACACACACACACACACACACACACACACACACACACACACACACACACACACACACACACACACACACACACAGGGAATACTGTCCTTTAAAGGACTGTGGCACATGCAACTGAACGAAGCATT
>NW_025755519.1:0-7663 GCF_021184085.1 Oncorhynchus gorbuscha
CTCCTTCTTGGTCGTAAATCTCTTACACAGCCTGGAGATGTGTTGGGTCATTGTCCTGTTGAAAAACAAATGATAGTCCCACTAAGCCCAAACCAGATGGGATGGTGTCTCGCTGGAGAATGCTTGAATTCAAAATAAATCACTGACAGTCATCATCACACCTCCACCTCCATGCTTCACGGTGGGAACCACACATGCAGAGATCATCCGTTCACCTACTCGGAGTCTCACAAAGACACAGCGGTTGGAACCAAACATCAGACAGTGTCACCAGCAAAGCATCCCCACACCATCACACCTCCTCCTCCATGCATGTTCACCTACTCAGCGTCGGAACCAAAAATCTCAAATTTGGACTCATCAGAACAAAGGACAGATTTCCTGTCTAATGTCCATTGCTCGTTTATCTTGGCCCAAGCAAGTCTCATCTTGGTGTCTTTTAGTAGTGGTTTCTTTGCAGCAAAACCATGAAGACCTGATTCATGCAGTCTCCTCTGAACAGTTGATGGTGTCTGTTACTTGAACTCTGTGAAGCATTTGGGCTGCAACCTGAGGTACAGTTAACTCTAATGAACTTATCCTTCACAGCAGAGGTAACTCTGGGTCTTCCTTTCCTGTGGCGGTCCTCATGAGAGCCAGTTTCATCATAGCACTTTTTGTGACTGCACTTGACATTTTCCGGATGAACTGACCTTCATGTCTTAAAGTAATGATGGCCTGTCGTTTCTCTTTGCTTATTTGAGCTGTTCTTGTCATAATATGGACTTAGCCCTATTTGGTAGAAGACCATCTTCTGTATACGGGGCGGCGGGGTAGCCTAGTGGTTAGAGTGTAGAGGCGGCGGGGTGGCCTAGTGGTTAGAGTGTAGAGGCGGCAGGGTAGCCTAGTGGTTAGAGTGTAGAGGAGGCGGGGTAGCCTAGTGGTTAGAGTGTAGAGGCGGCGGGGTAGCCTAGTGGTTAGAGTGTAGAGGCGGCAGGGTAGCCTAGTGGTTAGAGTGTAGAGGCGGCGGGGTAGCCTAGTGGTTAGAGCGTGGGACTAGTAACCGGAAGGTTGGGAGTTCAAACCCCTGAGCTGACAAGGTAGCCTAGTGGTTAGAGTGTAGAGGCGGCGGGGTGGCCTAGTGGTTAGAGTGTAGAGGCGGCGGGGTGGCCTAGTGGTTAGAGTGTAGAGGAGGCGGGGTAGCCTAGTGGTTAGAGTGTAGAGGCGGCGGGGTAGCCTAGTGGTTAGAGTGTAGAGGCGGCAGGGTAGCCTAGTGGTTAGAGTGTAGAGGCGGCGGGGTAGCCTAGTGGTTAGAGCGTGGGACTAGTAACCATAAGGTCCTCCATGATGGGGCGGCAGGGTAGCCTAGTGGTTAGAGCGTGGGACTAGTAACCGGAAGGTTGCGAGTTCAAACCCCTGAGCTGACAAGGTAGCCTAGTGGTTAGAGTGTAGAGGCGGCGGGGTAGCCTAGTGGTTAGAGTGTAGAGGCGGCGGGGTAGCCTAGTGGTTAGAGTGTAGAGGCGGCAGGGTAGCCTAGTGGTTAGAGTGTAGAGGCGGCGGGGTAGCCTAGTGGTTAGAGTGTAGAGGCGGGGGGGTAGCCTAGTGGTTAGAGTGTAGAGGCGGCGGGGTAGCCTAGTGGTTAGAGTGTAGAGGCGGCGGGGTAGCCTAGTGGTTAGAGTGTAGAGGCGGCGGGGTAGCCTAGTGGTTAGAGTGTAGAGGCGGCGGGGTAGCCTAGTGGTTAGAGTATTGGACTAGTAACCGGAAGGTTGCGAGTTCAAACCCCTGAGTTGACAAGGTACAAATCTGTCGTTCTGCCCCTGAACAGGCAGTTAACCCACTGTTCCCAGGCCGTCATTGAAAATAAGAATTTGTTCTTAACTGACTTGCCTGGTTAAATAAAGGTAAAATAAAAAATTAAAAATACCTACCATGTCACAACACAACTGATTGGCTCAAATGCAGTCAGAAGGAAAGAAAGTCCACAAATGAACTTTTAAGAAGGAATTAACACCTGTTAATGCATTCTAGGTGACTACCTCATGAAGCACACCTGTTAATGCATTCTAGGTGACTACCTCATGAAGCACACCTGGGTGATCCTTAATGAAGGGTTTCTCTCTGTCTCCCCCTACAGGACGTGTTGACCAGGGTGATCCTTAATGAAGGGTTTCTCTCTGTCTCCCCCTACAGGACGTGTTGACCAGGTGATCCTTAATGAAGGGTTTTCTCTGTCTCCCCCTACAGGACGTGTTGACCAGGGTGATCCTTAATGAAGGGTTTCTCTCTGTCTCCCCCTACAGGACGTGTTGACCAGGGTGATCCTTAATGAAGGGTTTCTCTCTGTCTCCCCCTACAGGACATGTTGACCAGGGTGATCCTTAATGAAGGGTTTCTCTCTGTCTCCCCCTACAGGACGTGTTGGCGAGGGTGATCCTTAATGAAGGGTTTTCTCTCTGTCCCCTACAGGACGTGTTGACCAGGGTGATCCTTAATGAAGGGTTTCTCTCTGTCTCCCCCTACAGGACGTGTTGACCAGGGTGATCCTTAATGAAGGGTTTCTCTCTGTCTCCCCCTACAGGACGTGTTGACCAGGGTGATCCTTAATGAAGGGTTTCTCTCTGTCTCCCTACAGGACATGTTGACCAGGGTGATCCTTAATGAAGGGTTTCTCTCTGTCTCCCCTACAGGACGTGTTGGCGAGGGTGATCCTTAATGAAGGGTTTCTCTCTGTCTCCCCTACAGGACGTGTTGACCAGGGTGATCCTTAATGAAGGGTTTCTCTCTGTCTCCCCCTACAGGACGTGTTGGCGAGGTGATCCTTAATGAAGGGTTTCTCTCTCTCTCCCCTACAGGACGTGTTGACCAGGGTGATCCTTAATGAAGGGTTTCTCTCTGTCTCCCCCTACAGGACGTGTTGACCAGGGTGATCCTTAATGAAGGGTTTCTCTCTGTCTCCCCCTACAGGACGTGTTGGCGAGGGTGATCCTTAATGAAGGGTTTCTCTCTGTCTCCCCCTACAGGACGTGTTGGCGAGGGTGATCCTTAATGAAGGGTTTCTCTCTGTCTCCCCCTACAGGACGTGTTGACCAGGGTGATCCTTAATGAAGGGTTTCTCTCTGTCTCCCCCTACAGGACGTGTTGACCAGGGTGATCCTTAATGAAGGTTTTCTCTCTGTCTCCCCCTACAGGACGTGTTGGCGAGGGTGATCCTTAATGAAGGGTTTCTCTCTGTCTCCCCTACAGGACGTGTTGGCGAGGGTGATCCTTAATGAAGGGTTTTTCTCTGTCTCCCCCTACAGGACGTGTTGACCAGGGTGATCCTTAATGAAGGGTTTCTCTCTGTCTCCCCCTACAGGACGTGTTGACCAGGGTGATCCTTAATGAAGGGTTTCTCTCTGTCTCCCTACAGGACGTGTTGACCAGGGTGATCCTTAATGAAGGGTTTCTCTCTGTCTCCCTACAGGACGTGTTGGCGAGGGTGATCCGTAATGAAGGGTTCTTCTCTCTGTGGAAGGGTTTCACTCCATACTACGCCAGACTGGGACCTCACACCGTCCTCACATTCATCTTCCTGGAACAGATGAACAAGGCTTATAAAGTCTACTTCCTGGATTAGAGACAGGAGATGTTTTGGGAGGAAGGGAAGCTGATCCTAGTTCTCCGGGAAACTTCACCCCGGAGCAACACACACACACACACACACACACACACACACACACACACACACACACACACACACACACACACACACACACACACACACACACACACACACACACACACACACACACACACGGACAGACACTCCCTCATGTGTCATGTGAGTGACCTTTAACCTCTGTCATGTGACCTGACCCCATTGTGTATGTTCTGTTATTTTTACTGAATGACTCAGAACCTCAGAATGTACCATCTCAGCCTCCCCCCCCCCCCCCCTGCACAGGGCATATTGACACTTGGTACAGTCGTCCCCTCCCCCCACTATGGAACAGATGGCTGGCTGGAAAACCTTGATGATGACAAACAGATTAAAAACTGATTTCTGAAAAACAAGGTTTTGTTTTTTGTTTATATCACCTGCTGTTGATAACAATTTTCAGAATCTCCTATATCAGCTTTTCCGCGCTCTGTCCTCAGGTTGGGGTTTTACCTAAACACCACACAGCTGATTTCAAATGATCAAAGCTTGATGAGTAGTTGAATCAGCTGTGTAGTGCGAGGGTGAAAAAACAAAATGTGCACCTCTTGGGGTCCCCAGGACCGAGGTTGGGAAAAGCTGATCTTGGAGATTGGTGGATGGATTCAACAGGGATTTTACCACCAGATAATTGCCGGAAAGAACCAGCTCACACCTGCTTTTACACTGGTTTTTAAAAAATGATTTAAAAGGAATAGTTATTTTAACCCGACTCTCACTGAACAAAAATATCAACACGACATAAAACAATTTCAAAGAATTTACTGAGTTAGTTCATAAGGATCTCACGATATAGGATCTCGCGATATAGGATCTCACGATATAGACGATATAGGGCGATATAGGATCTCGCGATATAGGATCTCGCGATATAGGATGTCGCGATATAGGATCTCACGATATAGGATGTCGCAATATAGGATCTCACGATATAGGATGTCGCGATATAGGATGTCGCGATATAGGATGTCGCGATATAGGATGTCGCGATATAGGATGTCGCGGTATAGGATGTCGCGATATAGGTCTAAATAGTGTTTTACATAGGATCTCATGATATAGGATCTCATGATATAGGATCTCATGAACTAGATCTAGATAGTGTTTTACATAGGATCTCATGAACTAGGTCTAGATAGTGTTTTACATAGGATCTCATGATATAGGATCTCATGAACTAGGTCTAGATAGTGTTTTACATAGGATCTCATGATATAGGATCTCATGAACTAGGTCTAGATAGTGTTTTACATAGGATCTCAGTATAGAGACAAAGTAGAATCTCAATTCAATGGCTCAGACACAAGAGGCATGTGGCAGGGTCTACAGTCAATCACGGATTACAAAAAGAAAACCAGCCCAGTCACGGACCAGGATGTCTTGCTCCCAGGCAGACTAAATAACTTTTTTGCCCGCTTTGAGGACAATACAGTGCCACTGACACGGCCCGCAACCAAAACATGTGGACTCTCCTTCACTGCAGCCGACGTGAGGAAGACATTTAAACGTGTTAACCCTCGCAAGGCTGCAGGCCCAGACGGCATCCCCAGCCGCTCCCTCAGAGCATGTTCAGACCAGCTGGCTGGTGTGTTTACGGACATATTCAATCAATCCCTATCCCAGTCTGCTGTTCCCACATGCTTCAAGAGGGCCATCATTGTTCCTGTTCCCAAGAAAGCTAAGGTAACTGATCTAAACGACTACCGCCCCGTAGCACTCACTTCCCGTCATCATGAAGTGCTTTGAGAGACTAGTCAAGGACCATATCACCTCCACCCTACCTGACACCCTAGACCCACTCCAATTTGCTTACCGCCCAAATAGGTCCACAGACGATGCAATCTCAACCACACTGCACACTGCCATAACCCACCTGGACAAGAGGAATACCTATGTGAGAATGCTGTTCATCGACTACAGCTCGGCATTCAACACCATAGTACCCTCCAAGCTCGTCATCAAGCTCGAGACCCTGGGTCTCGAACTCGCCCTGTGCAACTGGGTACTGACTTCCTGACGGGCCGCCCCCAGGTGATGAGGGTAGGCAACAACATCTCCACCCCGCTGATCCTCTACACTGGGGCCCCACAGGGTGCGTTCTGAGCCCTCTCCTGTACTCCCTGTTCACCCACGACTTCGTGGCCACGCACGCTCCAACTCAATCATCAACTTTGTGGACGACACAACAGTGGTGGCTTGATTACCAACAACGACGAGACGGCCTACAGGGAGGAGGTGAGGGCCCTCGGAGTGTGGTGTCAGGAAAATGACTCACACTCAACGTCAACAAAACTAAGGAGATGATTGTGGACTTCAGGAAAACAGCAGAGGGAACACCCCCATCCACATCGATGGAACAGTAGTGGGAGGGTAGTAAGTTTTAAGTTCCTCGGCATACACATCACAGACAAACTGAATTGGTCCACCCACACAGACGGCATCGTGAAGAAGGCGCAGCAGCGCTCTTCAACCTCGGGAGGCTGAAGAATTCAGCTTGTCACCAAAAGCACTCACAAACTTCTACAGATGCACATCGAGAGCATCCTGGCGGGCTGTATCACCACCTGGTACGGCAACTGCTCTGCCCACAACCGTAAGGCCTCCAGAGGGCAGTGAGGTCTGCACACGCATCACCGGGGGGCAAACTACCTGCCCTCCAGGACACCTACACCACCCGATGTTACAGGAAGGCCATAAAGATCATCAAGGACATCAACCACCGAGCCGTCTGTTCACCCCGCTATCATCCAGAAGGCGAGGTCAGTACAGGTGCATCAAAGCTGGGACCGAGAGACTGAAAAACAGCTTCTATCTCAAGGCCATCAGACTGTTAAACAGCCACCACTAACATTGAGTGGCTGCTGCCAACACACTGACTCAACTCCAGCCACTTTAATAAAGGGAATTGATGGGAAATGATGTAAAATATATCACTAGCCACTTTAAACAATGCTACCTTATATAATGTTACTTACCCTACATTATTAATCTCATATGCATATGTATATACTGTACTCTACATCACCGACTGCATCCTTATGTAATACATGTATCACTAGCCACTTTAACTATGCCACTTTGTTTACTTTGTCTACATACTCATCTCATATGTATATACTGTACTCGATACCATCTACTGTATCTTACCTATGCTGCTCTGTACCATCACTCATTCATATATCCTTATGTACATGTTCCTTATCCCCTTACACTGTGTATAAGACAGTAGTTTTGGAATTGTTAGTTAGATTACTTATTGGTTATTACTGCATTGTCAGAACTAGAAGCACAAGCATTTCGCTACACACTCATTAACACTCGCATAAAATACATTTGATTTGATGATATAGGTCTAAATAGTGTTTTACATAGCATCTCATGATAGGGTAGCCTAGTGGTTAGAGCGTTGGACTAGTAACCGGAAGGTTGCAAGTTCAAACCCCCGAGCTGCCGTCGTTCTGCCCCTGAACAGGCAGTTAACCCACTGTTCCTAGACCAGTTAACCCACTGTTCCTAGACCAGTTAACCCACTGTTCCTAGACCAGTTAACCCACTGTTCCTAGACCAGTTAACCCACTGTTCCTAGACCAGTTAACCCACTGTTCCTAGACCAGTTAACCCACTGTTCCTAGACCAGTTAACCCACTGTTCCTAGACCAGTTAACCCACTGTTCCTGTCAATGAGAATTTGTTCTTAACTGACTTGCCTAGTTAAATAAAGGTAAAAAAAAAATAGGTCTAAATAATGTTTTACATAGGATCTCATGATATAGGTCTAAATAATGTTTTACATAGCATCTCATGATATAGGTCTAAATAATGTTTTACATAGCATCTCATGATATAGGATCTCATGTTATACGTCTAGATAATGTTTTACATAGGATCTCATGATATAGAATCTCATGATATAGATCTAGATAATGTTTTACATAGGATCTCATGATATATCATGATATAGGATCTCATGATATAGATCTAGATAAT
>NW_025755520.1:0-7663 GCF_021184085.1 Oncorhynchus gorbuscha
GTTGTGTGTGATGGTGTGGTGTGTGGTTGTGTTATGGTGGGTGTGGTTGTGTGTTATGGTGTGTTATGGTGTGGTTGTGTGTTATGGTGTGAGTGTGTGCGTTATGGTGTGGTTGTGTGTTATGGTGTGGTTGTGTGTTATGGTGTGGTTGTGTGTTATGGTGTGGTTGTGTGTTATGGTGAGGTTGTGTGTTATGGTGTGGTTGTGTGTTATGGTGAGGTTGTGTGTTATGGTGAGGTTGTGTGTTATGGTGAGGTTGTGTGTTATGGTGAGGTTGTGTGTTATGGTGAGGTTGTGTGGTTGTGTGTTATGGTGAGGTTGTGTGTTATGGTGAGGTTGTGTGTTATGGTGAGGTTGTGTGGTTGTGTGTTATGGTGAGGTTGTGTGTTATGGTGTGGTTGTGTGGTTGTGTGTTATGGTGAGGTTGTGTGTTATGGTGTGGTTGTGTGTTATGGTGAGGTTGTGTTATGGTGAGGTGTGTGGTTGTGTGTTATGGTGAGGTTGTGTGTTATGGTGAGGTTGTGTGTTATGGTGAGGTTGTGTGTTATGGTGAGGTTGTGTGTTATGGTGAGGTTGTGTGTTATGGTGTGGTTGTGTGTTATGGTGTGGTTGTGTATGGTTGTGTGTTGTGGTTGTGTGTTATGGTGTGGTTGTGAGGTTGTGGTTGTGTGTTATGGTGAGGTTGTGTGTTATGGTGTGGTTGTGTGTTATGGTGTTGTTGTGTGATATGGTGAGGTTGTGTGTTATGGTGTGGTTGTGTGTTATGGTGAGGTTGTGTGTTATGGTGAGGTTGTGTGTTGTGGTTGTGTGTTATGGTGTGGTTGTGTGTTATGGTGTGGTTGTGTGTTATGGTGTGGTTGTGTGTTATGGTGTGGTTGTGTGTTATGGTGTGGTTGTGTGTTATGGTGTGGTTGTGTGTTTATGTTAGTGGTTGTGTGTTATGGTGTGGTTGTGTGTTATGGTGTGGTTGTGTGTTATGGTGTGGTTGTGTGTTATGGTGAGGTTGTGTGTTATGTTATGGTTGTGTGTTATGGTGTGGTTGTGTGTTATGTTATGGTTGTGTGTTATGGTGTGGTTGTGTGTTATGGTGTGGTTGTGTGTTATGGTGTGGTTGTGTGTTATGGTGTGGTTGTGTGTTATGGTGTATGGTTGTGTGTTATGGTGTGGTTGTGTGTTATGGTGTGGTTGTGTGTTATGTTGTGAGGTTGTGTGTTATGGTGAGGTTGTGTGTTATGGTGAGGTTGTGTGTTATGGTGAGGTTGTGTGTTATGGTGAGGTTGTGTGTTATGGTGAGGTTGTGTGTTATGGTGAGGTTGTGTGTTATGGTGTGGAACATTTGTATCAGTGTTTCTGAACGTGTTATGGTGAGGTTGTGTGTTATGGTGAGGTTGTGTGTTGTGGTTGTGTGTTATGGTGTGGTTGTGTGTTATGGTGTGGTTGTGTGTTATGGTGTGGTTGTGTGTTATGGTGTGGTTGTGTGTTATGGTGTGGTTGTGAGGTTGTGGTTGTGTGTTATGGTGAGGTTGTGAGGTTGTGGTTGTGTGTTATGGTGTGGTTGTGAGGTTGTGGTTGTGTGTTATGGTGAGGTTGTGAGGTTGTGGTTGTGTGTTATGGTGAGGTTGTGAGGTTGTGGTTGTGTGTTATGGTGAGGTTGTGAGGTTGTGGTTGTGTGTTATGGTGAGGTTGTGTGATATGGTGTGGTTGTGTGTTTATGGTGTGGTTGTGTGTTATGGTGAGGTTGTGTGTTATGGTGTGGTTGTGTGTTATGGTGAGGTTGTGTGTTATGGTGTGGTTGTGTGTTATGGTGAGGTTGTGTGTTATGGTGAGGTTGTGTGTTATGGTGTGGTTGTGTGTTATGGTGAGGTTGTGTGTTATGGTGTGGTTGTGAGGTTGTGTGTTATGGTGTGGTTGTGTGTTATGGGTGTGGTTGTGTGATATGGTGTGGTTGTGTGTTATGGTGAGGTTGTGTGTTATGGTGTGGTTGTGTGTTATGGTGAGGTTTGTGCCAATGTTATGGTGTTGTTGTGTGATATGGTGTGGTTGTGTGTTATGGTGTGGTTGTGTGTTATAGTGTGGTTGTGTGTTATAGGCCATGGTTTGTGTGTTATAAAGGTGTGGATTCATGTGTTATGGTGTGGTTGTGTGTTATAAGTGAGTTTGTGTGTTATGGTGTAGTTGTGTGTTATAGTTTGTGTGTGTTATAGTGTGGTTTGTGTTATGTGTGTTAATATTATAGTGTGAGGGTTTGTGTTATATAGGTTGTGAATTTGTGTTATGTGTATTAAGGTTGTGTATTATAGTGAGGTTGTGTTATGGTGTGGTTGCATGTGTTATAGGTGTGAATTTGTGTGTTATGAGTAGAGTGTGTTTATAGTGTGAGTTGTGAGTTGTGTTTATAGTGTGGTTGTGTGTTATGGTGTGGTTGTGTGTTATGGTGTGGTTGTGTGATATGGTGTGGTTGTGTGATATGGTGTGGTTGTGAATTTGTGTGTTATAGTGTGGTTGTGTGGTTTGTGTGTTATGGTGTGGTTGTGTGTGTTATGGTGTGGTTGTGTGATATGGTGTGGTTGTGTGATATGGTGAGGTTGTGTGTTATGTGTGATTTGTGTGTTGTGTGTTATGGTGTGAGGTTGTGTGTTATGGTGTGGTTGTGAGTTGTGTGTTATGGGGTGTGTTATGGTGTGGTTGTGTGTTATGGTGTGGTTGTGTGTTATGTGTGGTTGTGTTGTTGTTGTGATATAGCGGTGTGGTGTGGTTGTGTGTTATGGTGTGTGTTTGTGTGGTTGTGTGTTATGGTGTGAGTTTGTGTTATGGTGTGGTTGTGTGTTATGGTGTGAATTTGTGTGTTATAGTTGTTGTGTTATGGTTGGTTGTGTGTTATGGTGTTGGTTGATTTTGTGGTGATATTGGTGTTGTAATATTATAGTGTGAATTTATGTTATGTGCTGATGGTTGTGTGTTATGGTTGTGTGTTATGGTGTGGTTGTGTGTTATGGTGTTGTTGTGTGATATGGTGTGGTTGTGTGTTATGGTGTGGTTGTGTGTTATGGTGTGGTTGTGTGTTATGGTGTGGTTGTGTGTTATGGGGTTTATGGTTGTGTGTTATGGTGTGGTTGTGTTATGGTTGTGTGTTATGGTGTGGTTGTGTGTTATGGTGTTGTTGTGTGTTATGGTGTGGTTTGTGTGTTATGGTGTGGTTGTGTGTTATGGTGTAGTTGTGTGTTATGGTGTGGTTGTGTGTTATAGGTGTGGTTGTGTGTTACGGTGTGGTTGTGTGTTATGGTGTTATGGTGTTGTTGTGTGATATGGTGTGGTTGTAATATTATGGTTGTGTAATTACGGTGTTATTGTAATATTATGGTGTTTGTTGTGTGATATGGTGTGGTTGTGTGTTATGGTGTGGTTGTGTGTTATGGTTGTGTGTTATGTATTTTGTTGTGATATGGTGTGGTTAATATTATAGGTGTGGTTGTGTGTTATGGTTGTGTGTTATGGTGTTGTTGTGTGTTATGGTGTGGTTGTGTGTTACAGGGTGTGGTTGTGTGTTATGGTGTGGTTGTGTGATATGGTGTGGTTGTGTGATATGGGTGTGGTTGTGTGTTATGGTGTGGTTGTGTGTTATGGTGTGGTTGTGTGTTATGGTGTGGTTGTGTATTACGGTGTGGTTGTGTGTTATGGTTGTGTGCTATGGTGTGGTTGTGTGATATGGTGTAGTTGTGATGTTGTGTGTTATGGTGTGGTTGTGTGTTATGGTGTGTTTGTGTGTTGTGGTTGTGTGTTATGGTGTGGTTGTGTTATGGGTGTGGTTGTGTGTTGTGGTTGTGTGTTATGGTGTGGTTGTATTATGGTAGGGGTTGTGTGTTATGGTGAGGTTGTGTGATATGGTGTGGTTGTGTGTTATGGTGTGGTTGTGTGTTATGGTGATGGTTGTGTGATATGGTGTGGTTGTGTGTTATGGTGTGGTTGTGTGTTATGGTGTGGTTGTGTGTTATGGTGTGGTTGTGTGTTATGGTGTGGTTGTGTGTTATGGTGTGGTTGTGTGTTATGGTGTGGTTGTGTGTTATGGTGTGGTTGTGTGTTATGGTGTGGTTGTGTGTTATGGTGTGGTTGTGTGTTGTTATGGTGTGGTTGTGTGTTATGGTGTGGTTTGTGTGTTATGGTGTGGTTGTGTGTTATGGTGTGGTATGTGTGTATGGTTGTGTGTTATGGTGTGGTTGTGTGTTATGGTGTGGTTGTGTGTTATGGTGTGTGTTGTGTGTTGTGGTTGTGTGTTATGGTGTGGTTGTGTGTATATGGTGTGGTTGTGTGATATGGTTGTGTGTTATGGTGTGGTTGTGTGTATGGTGTGGTTGTGTGTTATGGTGTGGTTGTGTGTTATGGTGTGGTTGTGTGTTATGGTGTGGTTGTGTGTTATGGTGTGGTTGTGTGTTATGTGTTGTGTGTTATGGTGTGGTTGTGTGTTATGGTGTGGTTGTGTGTTATGGTGTGGTTGTGTGTTATGGTGTGGTTGTGTGGTTGTGTGTTATGGTGTGGTTGTGTGATATGGTGTGGTTGTGTGATATGGTGTGGTTGTGTGTTATGGTGTGGTTGTGTGTTATGGTGTGGTTGTGTGTTATGGTTGTGTGTTATGGTGTGGTTGTGTGATATGGTGTGGTTGTGTGTTATGGTGTGGTTGTGTGTTATGGTGTGGTTGTGTGTTATGGTTGTGTGTTATGGTGTGGTTGTGTGTATATGGTGTGGTTGTGTGATATGGTGTGGTTGTGTGTTATGGTGTGGTTGTGTGATATGATGGTTGTGTGTTATGGTGTGGTTGTGTGTTATGTGTGGTTGTGTGTTGTGGTTGTGTGTTATGGTGTGGTTGTGTGATATGGTGTGGTTGTGTGTTATGGTGTGGTTGTGTGTTATGGTGTGGTTGTGTGTTATGGTGTGGTTGTGTGTTATGGTGTGGTTGTGTGTTATGGTTGTGTGTTATGGTGTGGTTGTGTGTTATGGTGTGGTTGTGTGATATGGTGTAGTTGTGTGTTATGGTTGTGTGTTATGGTGTGGTTGTGTGTTATGGTGTGGTTGTGTGGTTATGGTGTGGTTGTGTGTTATGGTGTGGTTGTGTGTTATGATGTGGTTGTGTGTTATGGTGTGGTTGTGTGTTATGGTGTGGTTGTGTGTTATGGTGTGGTTGTGTGTTATGGTGTGGTTGTGTGTTATGGTGTGGTTGTGTGTTATGGTGTGGTTGTGTGTTATGGTGTGGTTGTGTGTTATGGTGAGGTTGTGTGTTATGGTGAGGTTGTGTGTTATGGTGTAGGTTGTGTGTTATGGTGAGGTTGTGTGTTATGAGTGAGGTTGTGTGGTTGTGTGTTATGGTGAGGTTGTGTGTTATGGTGAGGTTGTGTGTTATGGTGAGGTTGGTGTGGTTGTGTGTTATGGTGTGGTTGTGTGTTATGGTGTGGTTTGTGTGGTTGTGTGATAGGTGAGGTTGTGTGTTATGGTGTGTTGTGTGTTATGGTGAGGTTGTGTGTTATGGTGAGGTTGTGTGGTTGTGTGTTATGGTGTGGTTGTGTGTTATGGTGAGGTTGTGTGTTATGGTGAGGTTGTGTGTTATGGTGAGGTTGTGTGTTATGGTGAGGTTGTGTGTTATAGTGTGGTTGTGTGTTGTGTGATATGGTGTGGTTGTGTGTTGTGGTTGTGGTTGTGTGTTATGGTTGTGGTTGTGTGTTATGGTGAGGTTGTGTGTTATGGTGTGGTTGTGTGTTATGGTGTATGTTGTGTGATATGGTGTGGTTGTGTGTTATGGTGTGGTTGTGTGTTATGGTGAGGTTGTGTGTTATGGTGAGGTTGTGTGTTGTGGTTGTGTGTTATGGTGTGGTTGTGTGTTATGGTGTGGTTGTGTGTTATGGTGTGGTTGTGTGTTATGGTGTGGTTGTGTGTTATGGTGTGGTTGTGTGTTATGGTGTGGTTGTGTGATATGGTGTGGTTGTGTGTTATGGTGTGGTTGTGTGTTATGGTGTGGTTGTGTGTTATGGTGTGGTTGTGTGTTATGGTGTGGTTGTGTGTTATGGTGTGGTTGTGTGTTATGGTGTGGTTGTGTGTTATGGTGTGGTTGTGTGTTATGGTGTGGTTGTGTGTTATGGTGTGGTTGTGTGTTATGGGTGTGGTTGTGTGTTATGGTGTGGTTGTGTGTTATGGTGTGGTTGTGTGTTATGGTGAGGTTGTGTGTTATGTTATGGTTGTTGTGTGTTATGGTGTGGTTGTGTGTTATGGTGTGGTTGTGTGGTATGTTGTGGTTGTGTGTTATGGTGAGGTTGTGTGTTATGGTGAGGTTGTGTGTTATGGTGAGGTTGTGTGTTATGGTGAGGTTGTGTGTTATGGTGTGGTTGGTGTGTTATGGTGAGGTTGTGTGTATATGGTGTGGAATATTGTATCAGTGTTTCTGAACGTGTTATGGTGAGGTTGTGTGTTATGGTGAGGTTGTGTGTTGTGGTTGTGTGTTATGGTGTGGTTGTGTGTTATGGTGTGGTTGTGTGTTATGGTGGTTGTGTGTTATGGTGTGTGGTTGTGTGTTATGGTGTGGTTGTGAGGTTGTTGGTTGTGTGTTATGGTGAGGTTGTGAGGGTTGTGGTTGTGTGTTATGGTGTTGGTTTGTGAAGGTTGTGGTTGTGTGTTAGTGGTGAGGTTGTGAGGATTGTGGTTGTGTGTTATGGTGAGGTTGTGAGGTTGTGGTTGTGTGTTATGGTGAGGTTGTGAGGTTGTGGTTGTGTGTTATGGTGAGGTTGTGTGATATGGTGTGGTTGTGTGTTATGGTGTGGTTGTGTGTTATGGTGAGGTTGTGTGTTATGGTGTGTTGTGTGTTATGGTGAGGTTGTGTGTTATGGTGTGGTTGTGTGTTATGGTGAGGTTGTGTGTTATGGTGAGGTTGTGTGTTATGGTGTGGTTGTGTGTTATGGTGAGGTTGTGTGTTATGGTGTGGTTGTGAGGTTGTGTGTTATGGTGTGGTTGTGTGTTATGGTGTGGTTGTGTGATATGGTGTGGTTGTGTGTTATGGTGAGGTTGTGTGTTATGGTGTGGTTGTGTGTTATGGTGAGGTTGTGTGTTATGGTGTTGTTGTGTGATATGGTGTGGTTGTGTGTTATGGTGTGGTTGTGTGTTATGGTGTGGTTGTGTGTTATGGTGTGGTTGTGTGTTATGGTGTGGTTGTTGTGTTATGGTGTGGTTGTGTGTTATGGTGTGGTTGTGTGTTATGGTGTGGTTGTGTGTTATGGTTGTGTGTTATGGTGTGGTTGTGTGGTTGTGTGATTATGGTGTGGTTGTGTGAGGTTGTGTGTTATGGTGAGGTTGTGAGGTTGTGTGTTATGGCGGGTTGTGTAGGTTGTGTGTGTATGGTGCTGTAGGGAGGTTGTGTGTTATGGTGAGGTTGTGTGTTATGGTGTGGTTGTGTGTTATGGTGTGGTTGTGTGATATGGTGTGGTTGTGTGTTATGGTGTGGTTGTGAGGTTGTGTGTTATGGTGTGGTTGTGTGGTTGTGTGTTATGGTGTGGTTGTGTGTTGCAGTTGTTGGTTGTGTGTATATGGTGTGGTTGTAGTACTGGTGATGGTTGTAGAGTTGTGTGATTATGGTGTGGTTGTGTGGTTGTGTGTTATGGTGTGGTTGTGAGGTTGTGTGTTATGGTGA
>NW_025755521.1:0-7661 GCF_021184085.1 Oncorhynchus gorbuscha
TAAAACAGCATAGGCTGGTAAAAACAACACATAATGAACAACAGCTAAAACAGCATAGGCTGGTAAAAACAACATAATGAACAACAGCTAAAACAGCATAGGCTGAGTAAAAACAACACATAATGAACAACAGCTAAAACAGCATGAGGCTGGTAAAAACAACACATAATGAACAACAGCTAAGACAGCATAGGCTAGGTAAAAACAACACATAATGAACAACAGCTAAAACAGCATGGGCTGGTTAAAAACAACACATAATGAACAACAGCTAAAACAGCATAGGCTGGTAAACAACACATAATGAACAACAGCTAAAACAGCATAGGCTGGTAAAAACAACACAATGAACAACAGCTAAAACAGCATAGGCTGGTAAAAACAACACATAATGAACAACAGCCAAAACAGCATAGGCTGGTAAAAACAACACATAATGAACAGCTAAAACAGCATAGGCTGGTAAAAATCAACACATAATGAACAACAGCCAAAACAGCATAGGCTGGTAAAATCAACACATAATGAACAACAGCTAAAACAGCACAGGCTGGTAAAAACAACACATAATGAACAACAGCTAAAACAGCATAGGCTGGTAAAAACAACACATAATGAACAACAGCTAAAACAGCATAGGCTGGTAAAAACAACACATAATGAACAACAGCTAAAACAGCATAGGCTGGTAAAAACAACACATAATGAACAACAGCTAAAACAGCATAGGCTGGTAAAAACAACACATAATGAACAACAGCTAAAACAGCATAGGCTGGTAAAAACAACACATAATGAACAACAGCTAAAACAGCATAGGCTGGTAAAAACAACACATAATGAACAACAGCTAAAACAGCATAGGCTGGTAAAAACAACACATAATGAACAACAGCTAAAACAGCATAGGCTGGTAAAAACAACACATAATGAACAACAGCTAAAACAGCATAGGCTGGTAAAAACAACACATAATGAACAACAGCTAAAACAGCATAGGCTGGTAAAAACAACACATAATGAACAACAGCTAAAACAGCATAGGCTGGTAAAAACAACACATAATGAACAACAGCTAAAACAGCATAGGCTGGTAAAAACAACACATAATGAACAACAGCTAAAACAGCATAGGCTGGTAAAAACAACACATAATGAACAACAGCTAAAACAGCATAGGCTGGTAAAAACAACACATAATGAACAACAGCTAAAACAGCATAGGCTGGTAAAAACAACACATAATGAACAACAGCTAAAACAGCATAGGCTGGTAAAAACAACACATAATGAACAACAGCTAAAACAGCATAGGCTGGTAAAAACAACACATAATGAACAACAGCTAAAACAGCATAGGCTGGTAAAAACAACACATAATGAACAACAGCTAAAACAGCATAGGCTGGTAAAAACAACACATAATGAACAACAGCTAAAACAGCATAGGCTGGTAAAAACAACACATAATGAACAACAGCTAAAACAGCATAGGCTGGTAAAAACAACACATAATGAACAACAGCTAAAACAGCATAGGCTGGTAAAAACAACACATAATGAACAACAGCTAAAACAGCATAGGCTGGTAAAAACAACACATAATGAACAACAGCTAAAACAGCATAGGCTGGTAAAAACAACACATAATGAACAACAGCTAAAACAGCATAGGCTGGTAAAAACAACACATAATGAACAACAGCTAAAACAGCATAGGCTGGTAAAAACAACACATAATGAACAACAGCTAAAACAGCATAGGCTGGTAAAAACAACACATAATGAACAACAGCTAAAACAGCATAGGCTGGTAAAAACAACACATAATGAACAACAGCTAAAACAGCATAGGCTGGTAAAAACAACACATAATGAACAACAGCTAAAACAGCATAGGCTGGTAAAAACAACACATAATGAACAACAGCTAAAACAGCATAGGCTGGTAAAAACAACACATAATGAACAACAGCTAAAACAGCATAGGCTGGTAAAAACAACACATAATGAACAACAGCTAAAACAGCATAGGCTGGTAAAAACAACACATAATGAACAACAGCTAAAACAGCATAGGCTGGTAAAAACAACACATAATGAACAACAGCTAAAACAGCATAGGCTGGTAAAAACAACACATAATGAACAACAGCTAAAACAGCATAGGCTGGTAAAAACAACACATAATGAACAACAGCTAAAACAGCATAGGCTGGTAAAAACAACACATAATGAACAACAGCTAAAACAGCATAGGCTGGTAAAAACAACACATAATGAACAACAGCTAAAACAGCATAGGCTGGTAAAAACAACACATAATGAACAACAGCTAAAACAGCATAGGCTGGTAAAAACAACACATAATGAACAACAGCTAAAACAGCATAGGCTGGTAAAAACAACACATAATGAACAACAGCTAAAACAGCATAGGCTGGTAAAAACAACACATAATGAACAACAGCTAAAACAGCATAGGCTGGTAAAAACAACACATAATGAACAACAGCTAAAACAGCATAGGCTGGTAAAAACAACACATAATGAACAACAGCTAAAACAGCATAGGCTGGTAAAAACAACACATAATGAACAACAGCTAAAACAGCATAGGCTGGTAAAAACAACACATAATGAACAACAGCTAAAACAGCATAGGCTGGTAAAAACAACACATAATGAACAACAGATAAAACAGCATAGGCTGGTAAAAACAACACATAATGAACAACAGCTAAAACAGCATAGGCTGGTAAAAACAACACATAATGAACAACAGCTAAAACAGCATAGGCTGGTAAAAACAACACATAATGAACAACAGCTAAAACAGCATAGGCTGGTAAAAACAACACATTGTTGTCAAGCCTGAAGTGATTGAGTGATGGTCTCCTTTGACATTGAGAGATGAGGGAGATGAGGCTGTGTGCTCCACACACAGGGAAATGGCCACAGGCAAGGCTCCCTCCTGTCCACACTGGTGATGTCACATACACTAATGGACAGTTGAAGGTCAGGTCCTTCATCTTACTCTGCATAGGCCTCAAGAGAGAGCTGTATATTATGTTTATGGTCCACCCTGCATGACACACAGATAGCCAAGAATAGCCAGTCATTCAATGAGGCCTCCTCAACTTAAAAAACAACTGCTGAAAACAGATTGATCTGTGGCCATAATACCCATAGACAATGTATCAGTTCTATATCTGTGGTGAAACCATACCAACTCTGACTTCGGCTATACTGGAATGGCCCAATAACCAAAAGGTTGCTGGTTTGAATCCCCAAGCTGACATGGTAAAAATCTGTCATTCTGCCCCTGAGCAAGGCAGTTAACCCACTGTTCCCCAGGCGCCGAATAAGTGGATGTCGATTAAGGCAGCCCCATTAAACCTCTCTGATTCAGAAGGGTTGGGTTAAATGCATGAGACACATTTCAGTTGAAATCATTCAGTTGTACAACTGACTCTTTTAATGGTGTTTTCAGACCTCAGGTTATGGAATATTTGTTGTGAGTATTTTGTCCGGGAGGTTTCCTCAAGGAAAAAGCCCCACTGCTACGTCAAAGATAATACAACAAAAACACTATAGTAAATACTACAATAATGTCTGTAAAATCACTACAGTATACTACAATCTGCAAAACCCCCACAGTAATTACTATAGTATAGAATACAAATGTTTTCTTACTGCAGTATTTATACTAATACTACAATATGTCCGCAGAACTACAGTAAATACTACAATAATGTCTGTAAAATCACTACAATATACTACAATCTGCAAAACCCCCACAGTAATTACTATAGTATAGAATACAAATGTTTTCTTACTGCAGTATTTATACTAATACTACAATATGTCCGCAGAACTACAGTAAATACTATAGTAAAGTGTAATCCCATTAGAACTAGTCTGGACACGTCTCTTTTTTCACCCGGTTCTGTCAGCACCTCTTGCAGTAGTGTAATTGGAGCCTTGGGGTTTGGGGCTGTGTGGTGACTCTCATCTGTGTCGCCTCTCAGCAAGTAATAATGACCGAACACTGATCTGATCAAACCTTTAATAGGTTTAACGGCACTTCTACCCCAGGAGGATGTATTTTAAAATAATTTGTTCATGGCTCAAGGAAGAAACTATGATGAATGAAGAAATGATCCATTCTTGAGGCAAAAACAACACATTTTATAAGTAAACGGAAAATGTATTAAGAACCATCCTGAGCTACAATGATATGGCTCAGTAAAGGTATGTTATCTGTGACGCTAAGTGATAGCATGGCAGCTGACTGCTTTGGCACCGGTTCTGTCATGGTCCTGCTAGGACACTCTAGTTAATTAGCTGTTGGGAAGTGGAGTGTCTTGTTCTTATAAGCCTGTTGTTGGGTGATCAAAGCCCTTTGTCGACCTAACTAAGCCACTCCATGAGTGGCTAGAGGGAGCGCTGCTGTCAGATTGTGGAGTGGCAACTGACACCTACAAAGTATGGCACCACATTTCATCCTGAGAGACAATCACAAAATCAATTTGAGAAAATACCCCTATGTTAGTTTCACAATGCAGCAACAATATTGCTTTGTTCCTATTCAACCAAGCAGAAGCTGAGAGAGTCAATTCAAAATAATGAAAATGTTTACTGTTTAAATATTCGTTCTATATACAAAATGGAAATGAGATTAGGAAAACTTTGAAAACTTTCTCCACAAGTAGGCCTACAACAGTCCAATTACAATAAAGGTGATGGTAGTTTCAATTTCAAATCATATTTTATTCGTCACCTGCTTCATAAACAACAGGTATGGACTAACAGTGAAACGCTAACTTATGGGCCCTTCCCAACAATGCAGAGTAGAAGAAAATAGAGAAATAATAGAATAGTAAAACACATAACCTGTGCCCCCACACATTGACTCTGTATCAGTACCCCTGTATGTAGTCTCCACATTGACTCTGTATCAGTACCCCTGTATGTAGTCTCCACATTGACTCTGTATCAGTACCCCGGTATGTAGTCTCCACATTGACTCTGTATCAGTACCCCCTGTATGTAGTCTCCACATTGACTCTGTATCAGTACCCCTGTATGTAGTCTCCACATTGACTCTGTATCAGTACCCCTGTATGTAGTCTCCACATTGACTCTGTATCAGTACCCCTGTATGTAGTCTCCACATTGACTCTGTATCAGTACCCCTGTATGTAGTCTCCACATTGACTCTGTATCAGTACCCCTGTATGTAGTCTCCACATTGACTCTGTATCAGTACCCCCTGTATGTAGTCTCGCTACTGTTATTTTATTGATGTTCCTTAATTATTTGTTATTTTTCTATAACTTTTTTATTTATTATTTATTTATTTCTTGCTCCAGAGAGTGGTGCAGTCAGCCCAATGCATCACCGGGGACACACTGCCTGCCCTCCAGGTCACCTACAGCACCCAATGTCACAGGAAGGCCAAAAAGATCATCAAGGACATCAATCACCCGAGCCACAACCTGTTCACCTCATTATCATCCAGAAGGCGAGGTCAGTACAGGTGCATCAAAGCTGGGACCGAGAGACTGAAAAACAGCTTCTATCTCAAAGCCACCAGCCGGGTACCACCCGGTTACTCATCCCTGCACCTTTGAGGCTGCTGCCTTATATACATAGACATGGAATCACTGGCCACTTTAACAATGGAACACTAGTCACTTTAATAATGTTTACATAGTGCTTTATTCATGTCATATGTATATACTGTATTCTACTGTATTTTAGTCAATGCAACTTAATTCCATTCTTTTACTTTTAGATTTGTGTGTATTGAATTGTGAGATACTACTGCACGGGAGCTAGGAACACAAGCATTTTGCTACACCCGCAATAACATCTGCTAAATATGTGTATGGCTTAATAAAATGTGATTTCGTTTCATAGTATTTCAACCACATACAACATTCATCCAAGCCAAACTGAAATCTTATCAGAAAAATGTTGGTTCATTTTCACAGCTATCTATTTCCTTACAACCAGTCAAACTTGGACATTTTTTACAGAAAATCTTTCCAATTATTTTGCATTTTCTCCCCAGTCCCTAAACTCTTTCCTCTGTGAAAGAAGATGAGATGAGAACCTTACCGATTTCAACTAGATTGATGCTGTCACGCCCTGGTCAAAGTATTTAGTGTTTTCTTTATTATTTTGGTCAGGCCAGGGTGTGACATGGGTTATTTATGTGGTGTGTTTTGTCTAGTTTTTTTTTGTAGGCATGGGATTGTGGTTAGTGAGGTTGTCTAGAAAAGTCTATGGTTGCCTGGAGTGGCTCTCAATCAGAGGCAGGTGTTTATCGTTGTCTCTGATTGGGAACCATATTTAGGCAGCCATATTTTCTTTGAGTGTTATGTGGTGGGTGATTGTTCCTGTCTTTGTGTTTGTTACACCAGACAGGGCTGTTTTCGTTTTTTCACAGTTCTTGTTTTTGTATAGTGTTCATTTATCATCATCATTAAAGATGTATCTAAATAACCACGCTGCATTTTGGTCCGCCTCTCCTTCAACAGAAGAACACCGTGACAGATGCATTCATTCCATTAATGTGTGACAGATGCATTCATTCCATTAATGTGTGACATATGCATTCATTCCATTAATGTGTGACAGATGCATTCATTCCATTAATGTGTGACAGATGCATTCATTCCATTAATGTGTGACAGATGCATTCATTCCATTAATGTGTGACAGATGCATTCATTCCATTAATGTGTGACAGATCAAATCAAATCAAATTTATTTATATAGCCCTTCGTACATCAGCTGATATCTCAAAGTGCTGTACAGAAACCCAGCCTAAAACCCCAAACAGCAAACAATGCAGGTGTAAAAGCACGGTGGCTAGGAAAAACTCCCTAGAAAGGCCAAAACCTAGGAAGAAACCTAGAGAGGAACCGGGCTATGTGGGGTGGCCAGTCCTCTTCTGGCTGTGCCGGGTAGAGATTATAACAGAAAATGACCAAGATGTTCAAATGTTCATAAATGACCAGCATGGTCAAATAATAATAAGGCAGAACAGTTGAAACTGGAGCAGCAGCACAGTCAGGTGGACTGGGGACAGCAAGGAGCCATCATGTCAGGTAGTCCTGGGGCACGGTCCTAGGGCTCAGGTCCTCCGAGAGAGAGAAAGAAAGAGAGAATTAGAGAGAGCATATGTGGGGTGGCCAGTCCTCTTCTGGCTGTGCCGGGTGGAGATTATAACAGAACGTGGCCAAGATGTTCAAATGTTCATAAATGACCAGCATGGTTGAATAATAGTAAGGCAGAACAGTTGAAACTGGAGCAGGAGCATGGCCAGGTGGACTGGGGACAGCAAGGAGTCCTCATGTCAGGTAGTCCTGGGACATGGTCCTAGGGCCCAGGCCAGTTGAAACTGGAGCAGCAGCATGGCCAGGTGGACTGGGGACAGCAAGGAGTCATCATGTCAGGTAGTCCTGGGGCATGGTTCTAGGGCTCAGGTCCTCCGAGAGAGAGAAAGAAGGAGAGAAGGAGAGAATTAGAGAACGCACACTTAGATTTACACAGGACACCGAATAGGACAGGAGAAGTACTCCAGATAAACAAACTGACCCTAGCCCCCCGACACATAAACTACTGCAGCATAAATACTGGAGGCTGAG
>NW_025755522.1:0-7661 GCF_021184085.1 Oncorhynchus gorbuscha
AGGGTCAGTCTCAGCGGAGGGAGGGAGAGAGCAGCAGACTGAGGGTCAGTGCGGAGGAGGAGAGAGCAGCAGAGTGAGGGTCAGTCTCAGTGGAGGAAGAGAGCAGCAGACTGAGGGGGGTGGAGAGGGAGGAGAGGCAGCAGACGGTCAGGTCTCAGTGGAGGGAGGAGAGAGCAGTAATTCGAGGGTCAGCAGAACTGAGGTCAGTCTCAGCGGAGGAGGGAAGGCAGCAGACTGAGGGTCGGTCTCAGCGGGGAGGAGAGAGCAGCAGACTGAGGGTCAGTCTCAGCGGGCTGAGGTCGGGCTCGGTGGGAGGGAGAGAAGCAGCAGACTGGGGGTCAGTCTCAGCAGGGCGGAGGAGGGAGAGGCAGCAGACTGAGGGTCAGGTCTCAGGCAGCGGGGAGGGGTCGGTCTCAGCGGGGAGGAGAGCAGCAGACTGAGGGGTCAGTCTGCAGAGGAGAGAGAGCAGCGGGCTGAGGGGGTCAGTCTCAGCGGAGGAGGAGAGCAGTAGACTGAGGGGGTCAGTCTCGGAGGGAGGCAGACTGAGGGTCAGTCTCAGCGGAGAGAGGCAGCGACTGAGGGTCCAGTGTCTCAGCGGAGGAGGAGAAGCAGCAGACTGAGGGGTCAGTCTCAGTGGAGGGAGAGAGGCAGCAGACTGAGGGTCCAGTCTCAGCGGAGGGAGAGGGGAGAGAGAGCAGACTGAGGGTCAGTCTCCAGTGGAGGAGAGAGCAGCAGACTGAGGGTCAGTCTCAGCGGAGGAGGGAGAGAGCAGCAGACTGAGGGTCCCAGTCTCAGCAGAGGGAGAGAGAGAGCAGACTGAGGGGTCAGTCTCAGCAGAGGGAGAGAAGGCAGCAGACTGAGGGTCAGTCCTCAGAGGAAGAGAGCAGCAGACTGAGGGGTCGGTCTCAGCGGAGGAGGGGAGAGCAGTAGACTGAGGGGTCAGTCTCAGCAGGGAGAGAGAGGAAACGCAGACTGAGGGTCAGTCTCAGCAGAGGGAGAGGCAGCAGACTGAGGGTCAGTCTCAGCGGAGGAGGGAGGGAGAGCAGTAGACTGAGGGGTCAGTCTCAGCTTGAAGGAGAGAGCAGCAGACTGAGGGTCAGTCTCAGCAGAGGAGAGAGCAGCAGACTGAGGGGTCAGTCTCAGCGGAGGGAGAGAGAGCAGCAGACTGAGGGTCAGTCTCAGCGGAGAGAGAGAGAGAGCAGCAGACTGAGGGTCAGTCTCAGCGGAGGGAGAGAGCAGTAGACTGAGGTCAGTCTCAGCGGAGGGGAGAGAGCAGTAGACTGAGGGGTCAGTCTCAGAGGAGGAGAGAGAGAGCAGCAGACTGAGGGGTCGGTCTCAGCGGAGGAGAGAGCAGCAGACTGAGGGGTCAGTCTCAGCGGAGAGAAGGCAGCAGACTGGTCAGTCTCAGCAGAGGAGAGAGAGCAGCAGACTGGGGGTCAGTCTCAGCGGAGGGAGAGAGCAGTAGACTGAGGGGTCAGTCTCAGCGGAGGGAGAGAGAGAGCAGCAGACTGAGGGGGTCAGTCTCAGCAGAGGAGAGAAGGCAGCAGACTGAGGGTCAGTCTCAGCGGAGAGAGAGAGCAGCAGACTGGGGTCAGTCTCAGCGGAGGGGAGAGAGAGCAGCAGACTGGGGGTCAGTCTCAGCGGAAGGGTAGACTGGGGGTCAGTCTCAGAGGAGGAAGAGAGAGCAGTAGACTGAGGGTCAGTCTCAGAGAGGAAGAGAGAGCAGCAGACTGAGGGGTCAGTCTCAGCGGAGAGAGAGCAGCAGACTGAGGTCAGTCTCATCAGAGGAGAAGGCAGCAGACTGAGGTCAGTCTTAGCAGAGGAGAGGGGGCAGCAGACAGGGGTCAGTCTCAGCAGAGGGAGAGAGAGAGCAGTAGACTGAGGGGTCCAGTCTCAGCGGAGGGAGAAGGCAGTAGACTGAGGGGTCAGTCTCAGCGGAGAGAGAGAGCAGTAGACTGAGGGGGTCAGTCTCAGCGGAGGAGGGAGAGCAGTAGACTGAGGGGTCAGTCTCAGCGGAGGGAGAGAGAGAGGGCTGAGGGTCAGTCTCAGCGGAGAGGGAGAGAGAGAGCAGCAGACTGAGGGGGGTCAGTCTCAGCGGAGGGGAGGAGAGAGCAGCAGACTGAGGGTCAGTCTCAGCAGAGGAGAGAGCAGCAGACTGAGGGGTCAGTCTCAGCGGAGGGAGAGAGCAGCAGACTAAGGGGTCAGTCTCAGCGGAGGGAGAGAGAGAAGCAGACTGAGGGGTCAGTCTCAGCGGAGAGGGAGAGAGAGAGCAGCAGACTGAGGGGTCAGTCTCAGCGGAGGGAGAGAGAGAGCAGCAGACTGAGGGGTCAGTCTCAGCGGAGGAAGAGAGCAGCAGACTGAGGGGTCAGTCTCAGCAGAGGGAGGGAGAGAGCAGCAGACTGAGGGGTCAGTCTCAGTGGAGGGAGAGAGCAGCAGACTGAGGGGTCAGTCTCAGCGGAGGGAGGGAGAGAGCAGCAGACTGAGGGGTCAGTCTCAGCAGAGGGAGAGAGAGAGAGCAGCAGACTGAGGGGTCAGTCTCAGCGGAGGGAGGGAGAGAGCAGTAGACTGAGGGGTCAGTCTCAGCGGAGGGAGGGAGAGAGCAGTAGACTGAGGGGTCAGTCTCAGCGGAGGGAGGGAGAGGGCAGTAGACTGAGGGGTCAGTCTCAGCGGAGGGAGAGAGAGAGCAGCAGACTGAGGGGTCAGTCTCAGCGGAGGGAGAGAGCAGCAGACTGAGGGGTCAGTCTCAGCGGAGGGAGAGAGCAGCAGACTGAGGGGTCAGTCTCAGCGGAGGGAGAGAGCAGCAGACTGAGGGGTCAGTCTCAGCGGAGGGAGAGAGCAGCAGACTGAGGGGTCAGTCTCAGCGGAGGGAGAGAGCAGCAGACTGAGGGGTCAGTCTCAGCGGAGGGAGAGAGCAGCAGACTGAGGGGTCAGTCTCAGCGGAGGGAGAGAGCAGCAGACTGAGGGGTCAGTCTCAGCGGAGGGAGGGAGAGAGCAGCAGACTGAGGGGTCCGCATCTCAACATCTCTCCTTCACTGACACTGACCAATAAAGGGACACCGTCTTCAGGAAGTTTGCGAAACTCGAGTCGCACTGCATTATTTTTTGCCTCGTGCAGAAATTCATGAACAGAGAAAGTGAAATATTCTTCACTGTAAAAAAAGACTCAAGCCGTTAGTAACAACAAGACAAGCCTGTCGATACACTTTGCGACTCATTTAGTGCAGCTGCAGTGCTTGTTGTAGCACTAGTGGAAATAGGAAGAACGCTCATTTTATGGCTTATAAAAGTGTTGACAGTGCTGAGTAAAAGGTAAAACATGGAAGTCACTCATAAAACAGCAGCTGTTTGCTGTATTCGTTGACATTTAATAAAAACAAATGTCGCCTTTATTTAACCAGGCAAGTCAGTTAAGAACAAATTCTTATTTTCAATGACGGCCACAGGAACAGTGGGTTAACTGCCTTGTTCAGGGTCAGAAAGACAGATTTCTACCTTGTCAGCTCTGGGATTCAATTCGGCGACCTTTCGGTTACTAGTCCAACGCTCTAACCACTAGGCTACCTGCCTCCTCTGACCACTAGACTACCTGCCTCTAACCACTAGGCTACCTGCCTCTAACCACTAGGCTACCTGCCTCTAACCACTAGGCTACCTGCCTCCTCTGACCACTAGGCTACCTGCCTCCTCTGACCACTAGACTACCTGCCTCCTCTGACCACTAGACTACCTGCCTCCTCTGACCACTAGACTACCTGCCTCCTCTGACCACTAGACTACCTGCCTCCTCTGACCACTAGACTACCTGCCGCCTCTGACCACTAGACTACCTGCCTCCTCTGACCACTAGACTACCTGCCTCCTCTGACCACTAGACTACCTGCCTCCTCTGACCACTAGACTACCTGCCTCCTCTAACCACTAGACTACCTGCCTCCTCTGACCACTAGACTACCTGCCTCCTCTGACCACTAGACTACCTGCCTCCTCTGACCACTAGACTACCTGCCTCCTCTGACCACTAGACTACCTGCCGCCTCTGACCACTAGACTACCTGCCGCCTCTGACCACTAGACTACCTGCCTCCTCTGACCACTAGACTACCTGCCTCCTCTGACCACTAGACTACCTGCCTCCTCTGACCACTAGACTACCTGCCTCCTCTGACCACTAGACTACCTGCCTCCTCTGACCACTAGACTACCTGCCTCCTCTGACCACTAGACTACCTGCCTCCTCTGACCACTAGACTACCTGCCTCCTCTGACCACTAGACTACCTGCCTCCTCTGACCACTAGACTACCTGCCGCCTCTGACCACTAGGCTACCTGCCTCCTCTAACCACTAGACTACCTGCCGCCTCTAG
Organism: Oncorhynchus gorbuscha; assembly: GCF_021184085.1. NCBI lineage: Eukaryota > Metazoa > Chordata > Actinopteri > Salmoniformes > Salmonidae > Oncorhynchus > Oncorhynchus gorbuscha. The sequence goes on from NW_025755522.1 coordinate 4,366, forward strand.
ACTACCTGCCTCTGACCACTAGACTACCTGCCGCCTCTGACCACTAGACTACCTGCCGCCTCTAGACTACCTGCCTCTGACCACTAGACTACCTGCCTCCTCTAACCACTAGACTACCTGCCTCCTCTGACCACTAGACTACCTGCCTCCTCGGACCACTAGACTACCTGCCTCCTCTGACCACTAGACTACCTGCCTCTGACCACTAGACTACCTGCCTCTGACCACTAGACTACCTGCCTCTGACCACTAGACTACCTGCCTCTGACCACTAGACTACCTGCCTCCTCTAACAACTAGACTACCTGCCTCCTCTAACAACTAGACTACCTGCCTCCTCTGACAACTAGACTACCTGCCTGCTCTGACAACTAGACTACCTGCCTGCTCTGACAACTAGACTACCTGCCTCCTCTGACAACTAGACTACCTGCCTCCTCTGACAACTAGACTACCTGCCTCCTCTGACAACTAGACTACCTGCCTCCTCTGACAACTAGACTACCTGCCTCCTCTGACAACTAGACTACCTGCCTCCTCTGACAACTAGACTACCTGTCTCCTCTAACAACTAGACTACCTGCCTCCTCTAACAACTAGACTACCTGCCTCCTCTGACAACTAGACTACCTGCCTCCTCTGACAACTAGACTACCTGCCTCTAACAACTAGACTACCTGCCTCCTCTAACAACTAGACTACCTGCCTCCTCTAACAACTAGACTACCTGCCTCCTCTGACAACTAGACTACCTGCCTCCTCTAACAACTAGACTACCTGCCTCCTCTGACAACTAGACTACCTGCCTCCTCTGACAACTAGACTACCTGCCTCCTCTGACAACTAGACTACCTGCCTCCTCTGACAACTAGACTACCTGTCTCCTCTAACAACTAGACTACCTGCCTCCTCTAACAACTAGACTACCTGCCTCCTCTGACAACTAGACTACCTGCCTCCTCTGACAACTAGACTACCTGCCTCTAACAACTAGACTACCTGCCTCCTCTAACAACTAGACTACCTGCCTCCTCTAACAACTAGGCTTCCTGCCCTCCTCTGAGCAACTAGACTGCCTGCCTCCTCTAACAACTAGACTACCTGCCTCCTCTGACAACTAGACTACCTGCCTCCTCTGACAACTAGACTACCTGCCTCCTCTGACAACTAGAGCCCTGCCTCCTCTCACAACTAGACTACCTGCCTCCTCTGACAACTAGACTACCTGCACTCCTCTAACAACTAGACTACCTGCCTCCTCTAACAACTAGACCACACTGCACTCTCCTCTGACAGCTAGACTACCACCTCCTCTAGCTTAGCTAGACTACCTGCCTCCTCTAACAACTAGACTACTGCCTGCCTCCTCTAACAACTAGACTACCTGCCTCCTCTAACAACTAGACTACTGCACTCCTCTGACAGCTAGACTACTGCTCCTCTGACAACTAGACTACCTGCCTCCTCTAAGCACCAACTAGACTACCTGCCTCCCTCTGACAACTAGACACCTGCCTCCTCTAACAACTAGACTACCTGCCTCCTCTAACAACTAGACTACCTGCACTCCTCTAACAACTAGACTACCTGCCTCCTCTAACGCTGAACTACCTGCCTCCTCTAACAACTAGACTACCTGCCTCCTCTGACAACTAGACTACCTGCCTCCTCTAACAACTGGACTACCTGCCTCCTCTGACAGCTAGAACTACCTGCCTCCTCTAACAACTAGACTACCTGCCTCCTCTAACAACTAGACTACCTGCCTCCTCTGACAACTAGACTACCTGCCTCCTCTAACAACTAGACTACCTGCCTCCTCTAACAACTGAGACACCTGCCTCCTCTGACAACTAGACTACCTGCCTCCTCTAACAACTAGACTACCTGCCTCCTCTGACAACTAGACTACCTGCCTCCTCTGACAACTAGACTACCTGCCTCCTCTAACAACTAGACTACCTGCCTCCTCTGACAACTAGACTACCTGCCTCCTCTAACAACTAGACTACCTGCCTCCTCTAACAACTAGACTACCTGCCTCCTCTAACAACTAGACTACCTGCCTCCTAAATCAAATCAAATCAAATCTAATCAAATTTTATTTGTCACATACACACGGTTAGCAGATGTTAATGCGAGTGTAGCGAAATGCTTGTGCTTCTAGTTCCGACAATGCAGTGATAACCAACAAGTAATCTAACTAACAATTCCAAAACTACTGTCTTATACACAGTGTAAGGGGATAAGGAACATGTACATAAGGATATATGAATGAGTGATGGTACAGAGCAGCATACAGTAGATGGTATCGAGTACAGTATATACATATGAGATGAGTGTGTAGACAAAGTAAACAAAGTGGCATAGTTAAAGTGGCTAGTGATACATGTGTTACATAAGGATGCAGTCGATGATGTAGAGTAGAGTATATACATATGCATATGAGATGAATAATGTAGGGTAAGTAACATTATATAAGGTAGCACCTCCTCTAACAACTAGACTACCTGCCTCCTCTAACAACTAGACTACCTGCCTCCTCTAACAACTAGACTACCTGCCTCCTCTAACCACTAGACTACCTGCCTCCTCTGACCACTAGACTACCTGCCTCCTCTGACCACTAGACTACCTGCCTCCTCTGACCACTAGACTACCTGCCTCCTCTAACAACTAGACTACCTGCCTCCTCTAACAACTAGACTACCTGCCTCCTCTAACAACTAGACTACCTGCCTCCTCTAACCACTAGACTACCTGCCTCCTCTGACCACTAGACTACCTGCCTCCTCTGACCACTAGACTACCTGCCTCTGACCACTAGACTACCTGCCTCTGACCACTAGACTACCTGCCTCTGACCACTAGACTACCCGCCTCCTCTAACCACTAGACTACCTGCCTCCTCTAACCACTAGACTACCTGCCTCTTCTAACCACTAGACTACCTGCCTCTTCTGACCACTAGACTACCTGCCTCCTCTAACCACTAGACTACCTGCCTCCTCTAACCACTAGACTACCTGCCTCCTCTAACCACTAGACTACCTGCCTCCTCTAACCACTAGACTACCTGCCTCCTCTAACCACTAGACTACCTGCCTCCTCTGACCACTAGACTACCTGCCTCCTCTGACCACTAGACTACCTGCCTCCTCTGACCACTAGACTACCTGCACTCCTCTGACCACTAGACTACCTGCCTCTGACCACTAGACTACTGCCTCCTCTGAAACAACAGGAACTACCTGCCTCCTCTAACAACTAGACTACCTGCCTCCTCTAACAACTAG
>NW_025755524.1:0-7659 GCF_021184085.1 Oncorhynchus gorbuscha
GAGAGAGAGAGAAAGAGAGGGAACAGAGAAAGGAGAGAGAGAAAGAGAGGGAACAGAGAAAGGAGAGAGAGAAAGAGAGGAACAGAGAAAGGAGAGAGAGAGAAAGAGGAACAGAGAAAGGAGAGAGAGAGAAAGAGACTGGAACAGAGAAAGGAGAGAGAGAGAAAGAGAGTGGAACAGAGAAAGGAGAGAGAGAGAAAGAGAGTGGAACAGAGAAAGGAGAGAGAGAGAAAGAGAGTGGAACAGAGAAAGGAGAGAGAGAGAAAGAGAGGGGAACAGAGAAAGGAGAGAGAGAGAAAGAGAGTGGAACAGAGAAAGGAGAGAGAGAGAAAGAGAGGGAACAGAGAAAGGAGAGAGAGAGAAAGAGAGGGGAAAGGAGAGAGAGAGAAAGAGAGTGGAACAGAGAAAGGAGAGAGAGAGAAAGAGAGGGGAACAGAGAAAGAGAGAGAGAGAAAGAGAGTGGAACAGAGAAAGGGAGAGAGAGAGAAAGAGAGTGGAACAGAGAAAGGAGAGAGAGAGAAAGAGAGGGAACAGAGAAAAGGAGAGAGAGAGAAAGAGAGGGAACAGAGAAAGGAGAGAGAGGAGAAAGAGAGGGGAACAGAGAAAGGAGAGAGAGAGAAAGAGAGAGAGAAAGAGAGGGGAAAGAGAGTGGAACAGAGAGAGAGAAAGAGAGAGGGAACAGAGAAAGGAGAGAGAGAGAAAGAGAGTGGAACAGAGAAATGAGAGAGAGAGAAAGAGAGGGGAACAGAGGAGAGAGAGAGAAAGAGAGTGGAACAGAGAAAGGAGAGAGAGAGAAAGAGAGTGGAACAGAGAAAGGAGAGAGAGAGAAAGAGAGTGGAACAGAGAAAGGAGAGAGAGAGAAAGAGAGTGGAACAGAGAAAGGAGAGAGAGAGAAAGAGAGGGGAACAGAGAAAGGAGAGAGAGAGAGAAAGAGGGGAACAGAGAAAGGAGAGAGAGAGAAAAGAGAGGGGAACAGAGAAAGGAGAGAGAGAGAAAGAGAGTGGAACAGAGAAAGGAGAGAGAGAGAAAGAGAGGAACAGAGAAAGGAGAGAGAGAGAAAGAGAGGGAACAGAGAAAGGAGAGAGAGAGAAAGAGAGGAACAGAGAAAGGAGAGAGAGAGAAAGAGAGTGGAACAGAGAAAGGAGAGAGAGAGAAAGAGAGGGAACAGAGAAAGGAGAGAGAGAGAAAGAGAGGGGAACAGAGAAAGGAGAGAAAGAGAGTGGAACAGAGAAAGGAGAGAGAGAGAAAGAGAGTGGAACAGAGAAAGGAGAGAGAGAGAAAGAGAGGGGAACAGAGAAAGGAGAGAGAGAGAAAGAGAGGGGAACAGAGAAAGGAGAGAGAGAGAAAGAGAGTGGAACAGAGAAAGGAGAGAGAGAGAAAAAGAGAGTGGAACAGAGAAAGAGAGTGGAACAGAGAAAGAGAAGAGAAAGAGGGGAACAGAGAAAGGAGAGAGAGAGAAAGAGAGGGAAAAGAGAAAGGAGAGAGAGAGAAAGAGAGGGGGAACAGAGAAAGAGAGAGAGAGAAAGAGAGGGGAACAGAGGAGAAAGGAGAGAGAGAGAAAGAGAGGGAACAGAGAAAGGAGAGAGAGAGAAAGAGAGTGGAACAGAAAGAGAGGGAACAGAGAAAGGAGAGAGAGAGAAAGAGAGGGAACAGAGAAAGGAGAGAGAGAGAAAGAGAGTGGAACAGAGAGAAAGAGAGGGGAACAGAGAAAGAGAGAGAGAAAGAGAGGGGAACAGAGAAAGGAGAGAGAGAGAAAGAGAGTGGAACAGAGAAAGGAGAGAGAGAGAAAGAGAGGGGAACAGAGAAAGGAGAGAGAGAGAAAGAGAGGGGAACAGAGAAAGGAGAGAGAGAGAAAGAGAGTGGAACAGAGAAAGGAGAGAGAGAGAAAGAGAGGGGAACAGAGAAAGGAGAGAGAGAGAAAGGAGAGAGAAAGAGAGAAGAAAGAGGGAACAGAGAAAGGAGAGAGAGAGAAAGAGAGTGGAACAGAGAAAGGAGAGAGAGAGAAAGAGAGTGGAACAGAGAAAGGAGAGAGAGAAAAAGAGAGAAAGAGAGAGAGAGAAAGAGAGTGGAACAGAGAAAGGAGAGAGAGAGAAAGAGAGGGAACAGAGAAAGGAGAGAGAGAGAAAGAGAGGGGAACAGAGAAAGGAGAGAAAGAGAGTGGAACAGAGAAAGGAGAGAGAGAGAAAGAGAGTGGAACAGAGAAAGGAGAGAGAGAGAAAGAGAGTGGAACAGAGAAAGGAGAGAGAGAGAAAGAGAGGGGAACAGAGAAAGGAGAGAGAGAGAAAGAGAGTGGAACAGAGAAAGGAGAGAGAGAGAAAGAGAGTGGAAAAGAGAAAGGAGAGAGAGAGAAAAGACATGGTGCCGTCTCCATTAAAGCCTTTGTCGTGATCACGTACCTCCTTCCTAGCCCCCTCCACTCAGTCCCCTGTGGCTGCAATGACCTCTTTTCACAGGCCGGTTGGTGACACACACACACACAGTACGTATAGATAGGATTTGGATAGTGCTATTTGGGTTGTTAATTGGATTCGTTACGAATCCTTTTTATTTTACTGCATTTTTAGGTGCAACATAAGCATTTCGCTGCACCAGCTATAACATTTGTTTAGCTGTGTATGTAACCAATACACTTTGAATGGATTGGATTGGACACTCACTCATACATTCACATGACTACATGCTTTCTCTCTCTCTCTATCTCTCTCTCTCTCCCTCCCTCCTCTCAGTCCCCTGTGGCTGCAATCTCTTTCACAGGCCTCTGGTGACTCTCACACTCTCTACTATAGATCTCTGGATAGTGCTCTCTCTGTTAATTCTCTCTCTCCTTTTTATTTTACTGCATTTTAGGTGCAACATCTCTCTCTCTCTCTCTCCCTCTCTCTCTCTCTCTCTGTTCTCGTGTATGTAACTCTCATTCATCTCTCTCTCTCTCTCTCTCTCTCTCTCTCTCTCTCTCTCTCTCTCTCTCTCCCTCTCACCCAACATACATACCCAAACACACATGCTTTCTCTCACCCAACATACATACCCAAACACACATGCTTTCTCTCTCACCCAACATACATACCCAAACACACATGCTTTCTCTCTCTCTCTCTCTCTCTCTCTCTCTCTCTCTCTCTCTCTCTCTCTCCCTCTCACCCAACATACATACCCAAACACACATGCTTTCTCTCTCACCCAACATACATACCCAAACACACATGCTTTCTCTCTCTCTCTCTCTCTCTCTCTCTCTCTCTCTCTCTCTCTCTCTCTCCCAACATACATACCCAAACACACATGCTTTCTCTCTCTCACCCAACATACATACCCAAACACACATGCTTTCTCTCTCTCTCACCCAACATACATACCCAAACACACATGTTTTCTCTCTCTCTCACCCAACATGCATACCCAAACACACATGCTTTCTCTCTCTCTCACCCAACATACATACCCAAACACACTTGCGTTCTCTCTCTCTCTCTCTCTCTCTCTCTCTCTCTCTCTCTCTCTCTCTCTCTCTCTCTCTCTCTCTCACCCAACACACATGCTTTCTCTTCCTCCCTGACTCTCTCTTCCCCCACCATCTCTCTTCCTCCTCCACACACAGAGGAACAGTATTATATGAACTGTGTTATATCAACTGTCACAATGCGCTGTGGCTAAATCCCAGGTTGTCAAGCCCCTCACTACACGGAGGATCCCTTGAGTTAAGTCAGTGTCGGCCTCCAGTGGGTCATGATATAGGATCATGCTCTGTAAGACTGGATATAGGGCAGACTGGATATAGGGCAGACTGGATATAGGGCAGACTGGATATAGGGCAGACTGGATATAGGGCAGACTGGATATAGGGCAGACTGGATATAGGGCAGACTGGATATAGGGCAGTCGGCCATGGGGTGGTGTACTCCAGAGGCAGTATGTTAGAAAAAGCCATGGCATATAGTTTACATCCTTTTCATGCTTGCACTCGTGCCCTGTGGATGGGGGCATTGTCATCCCATGGGGGCATAGCCATGGTAGCCAAAATAATGGCCTGCCCATTACATGACCCTAAGCATGATGCGATGTTAATTGCTTAATTAACTCAGGAAACACACCTGTGTGGAAGCACCAGCTTTCAATATACTTTGTATCCCTCATTCACCCTCGTTTAATCAAGTGTTTCCATTATTTTGGCTTTTTATTTATTTTATTGAACCATTATTGAACCTTTATTTAACTAGGCAAGTCAGTTAAGACCAAATTCTTATTTACAATGACGGCCTACCCGGCCTACCCGGCCTACCTCGGCCCAACCCGGCCTGCCCGGCCTACCCGGCCGAACCCGGCCTACCCGGTCTACCTCGGCCCAACCCGGGCGACGCTGGGCCACTGTGCGCCACCCTATGGGGCTCCCAATCATGGCCGGTTGTGATACAGCCCGGATTCGAACCAGGGTGTCTGTAGTGTCGCCTCAGGCACTGAGAGGCGGTTACCTGTATCTTCCTTGTGTATGTTCTGTAATCATCTACAGACGATCCCTGATTGAATCCTGTACTGTAGTTCAGGTACATGCTGTGTTACGATACTAAAAGATGTACGTTGGAGGGTTTATCGTAAACATTATCACAACATTCATAATCGTTCATTACACAGCACGGCCGAACGCTGCTCTGTACAATCAGCATCCAGGATCCAACTACCCATTTTACAAACATTATTGCAACATTCATAACGGTCAGTTAGGTCTTTGTTTAGTAGGCTAAATGGTGGTACTCTTATCCAGGCCTGACCGACAAGCACAAATATTACCAGAACACATTCTTCTGAAAGTACACTGGGAGAAGGTGCCATAACGGTACAGTAAGTTCTGTGGCTCAGGTTGAACCTTTAACAGTTAAGGCAACAGCAAAGTCCTTGAATCATCCGAATGACATTACTAAGTCATATAAACAATACATGTTTTCAAGACAGGCACGTAAGTCCACTTTCTGTCTTTCTCTTTCTCTCCATCCAACACCTTCCCTTCTTCATGTCTGTACATGTAACCTCATAGAGGTCGTAGGTGGTGGGCCAGTGAGTGGGGGGTTGGTCGGGTCGGGGGTCAGGTGACCGCAGTAAGGGAGGGGAGTGGGTGGGGGGGGGGGTCTCAGCTCTCTAAGCACCCGTCTCCGTCAACCCTTTCAACGAGGGACTGAAATAAACTCAATAGGAGGGTATGCTCCCTTCACAGGCGTCTGTTACGTCCCTGACTACAAAACTGTGGAGGAGTAGCCATCTGCACCCTTTGTCTGGGGTCTGGCGCCCCTTCTCCCTGCTTCACACACCCTCCCTCTAGTCGACTCCCCGAGCCAGCCAGCCAGCATGCCTGGCTGCCCAGTGAGGGAGAAGAGAGGAGAAGGAGGGATTATTTGAAGAGGAGAGGGGAGGTGAGGCAGAGGAGTTTAGGTCTTGGCTCTATATTCCTGTCTCCTTTCTCTCTCTCTTTCTACTTCTCCCTCCGTCCGTTTCTCTCTGTCTTTGTCTGTATGTTTCTCTATCTCTTCCCTTCTCTCTCTCTCTCTCTCTCTTCCTCTCTCTCTCTCTCTCTCTCTCTCTCTCTCTTCTCTCTCTCTCTTCCCCTCTCTCTCTCTTCCCTCTCTCTCTCTTCCTTCTCTCCCTCTCTCTCTCTCTCTCTCTTTCCCCCTCTCTCTCTCTTCCCCCTCTCTCTCTTCCTCTCTCTCCTCCCTCTCTCTCTCTTCCCCTCTCTGTCTCCTCTCTCTCCTCCTCTCTCTCTCTCTTCTCCTCTCTCTCTCTTCCCCTCTCTCTCTTCCCTCTCTCTCTTCTCCTCTCTCTCTCTCCCTCTCTCTTCCCCTCTCTCTCTCTTCTCCTCTCTCTCTTCCCCTCTCTCTTCTCTCTATCTTCTCCTCTCTCTCTCCCCCCTCTCCTCTTCTCCTCCTCTCCTCTCTCTTCCCCCTCTCTCTCTCTTCCCCTCTCTCTCCCCTCTCTCTCTCCTCTCTCTCTCTCTTCCCCTCTCTTCTCCTCTCTCCTCTCTCTCTCTTCCCCTCTCTCTTCTCCTCTCTCTCCTCTCTCTCTTCCCCTCTCTCTTCTTCCCCTCTCTCTCTCTTCTTCCTCTCTCTTCCTCTCTCCTCTCTCTCTCTCTCCTCTCTCTCTTCCCCTCTCTCTTCTCCTCTCTCTCTCCTCTCTCTTCCCTCTCTCTCTCTTCCCCTCTCTCTCCTTCTCCTCTCTCTCCTTCCCCTCTCTCTTCTCTCTATCTTCTCCTATCTCTCTTCCCCTCTCTTCTTCCTCTCTCTCTCCTCTCTCTCTTCCTCTCCTCTTCCCCTCTCTCTCTTCTCCCTCTCTCTCCTTCTCCTCTCTCTCTTCCCCTCTCTCTTCTCTCTATCTTCTCCTATCTCTCTTCCCCTCTCTCTCTTCTCCTCTCTCTCCTCTCCTCTTCTTCCCTCTCTCCTCCTTCTCCTCTCTCTCTTTCCCTCTGGGTGAAAATACTGGAACTTATTGAGCAGTCAATGCAAATAGTCACTTCACCGTCTGAAGGAAACGAGAATGTGTTTCAGTTTGAGGCTGTGGCCTCTATTCTCCTGCAGCTGTTGCCCAGCATGAAATATCAACTTTTCACTATTTTCTTTTCTCTCTCTCCCACTCCCTCTCTCTCAATCACAACGAGGCCCTGTGTGTCTTTGCCCTCGTTGATTGATTTCTGTAGAATAGTTCACATAGCTTATTGTCCCGTCTCAAGACTTGGGACAAAAATGAATGACTGACTGACTGATTGTCCTTGAAGGAGGGATAATGTTTGAATTGTTCAGGCAGGGCAATAATTCTCCTTAAAGTTGTTTTCAGCAAAGTCCGCCAAACTGACAGCGACATCAATGGGTTTTTTCATTGGTTTCATTCTGAATATCGACTATTCTGTGTAGACAAAATAACAACTCAACTGCCATACGGTCATAACTCTTTTTAATGTCCCAGCGGAGGCACAGAGCGGATGAAAAAAGAAGGAATGAATGAAAAAAAAGGAGAAATCCTCCCAGTGTCAGAGTGACAATCCCCCATGGAAATGAGCACTAAAGAATATTAGGCTTTGTCGCTAAATGGCACCCTATTCTTTATGTAGTGTACTCTTTTGACCAAGGCCTTTCAAATCCCCCAGGAGGGAAAATATCAGCAGGCAGAGATGATGACCGGGGGAGGTTAGGATGATCACCACAATACACATGAACCCACCATTCTGAGATGAGGACACTGAAAGGGATGAATGGGGGGCTTTCATGATAGCACAGATGCTCACTGGAGGACAGGGAGAGAGGGAACCTCCCCTTCTGTCTGTATCTACAGGCCTTGGCTGAATCTGCTTTGGCCGTCACTCACTGCAATAGAAGTAAAACAGCAGCCCCCTTCATCTCTCCCCTGGCCCTGTCACTCACTGCAATAGAGAAGTAGAGCAAACAGCCCCCTTCATCTCTACACTGGTCCTGTCACTCACTGCAATAGAGAAGTAGAGCAAACAGCCCCCTTCATCTCTCCCCTGGCCCTGTCACTCACTGCAATAGAGAAGTAGAGCAAACAGCCCCCTTCATCTCTACACTGGTCCTGTCACTCACTGCAATAGAGAAGTAGAGCAAACAGCCCCCTTCATCTCTCCCCTGGCCCTGTCACTCACTGCAATAGAGAAGTAGAGCAAACAGC
>NW_025755525.1:0-7659 GCF_021184085.1 Oncorhynchus gorbuscha
ATACATTGAGGGTTTAGTGATAAAAGAGTACAGTAGTTTACCTGGTGGAGTGGAGAGCACTGTGAAGTGATATTAAAAGGTACAGTAGTTTACCTGGTAGAGTGGAAGCACTGTATGAAGTGATATTAAAGGTACAGTAGTTTACCTGGTAGAGTGGAGAGCACTGTATGTAGTGATATTAAAGGTACAGTAGTTTACCTGGTGGAGTGGAGAGCACTGTATGAAGTGATATTAAAGGTACAGTAGTTTACCTGGTAGAGTGGAGAGCACTGTATGAAGTGATATTAAAGGTACAGTAGTTTACCTGGGTAGAGTGGAGAGCACTGTGAAGTGATATTAAAGGTACAGTAGTTTTACCTGGTGGAGTGGAGAGCACTGTATGAAGTGATATTAAAGGTACAGTAGTTTACCTGGTAGAGTGGAGAGCACTGTATGAAGTGATATTAAAGGTACAGTAGTTTACCTGGTAGAGTGGAGAGCACTGTATGAAGTGATATTAAAGGTACAGTAGTTTACCTGGTAGAGTGGAGAGCACTGTATGAAGTGATATTAAAGGTACAGTAGTTTACCTGGTAGAGTGGAGAGCACTGTATGAAGTGATATTAAAGACTAGATACAGTAGTTTACCTGGTAGAGTGGAGAGCACTGTATGTAGTGATATTAAAGACTAGGTACAGTAGTTTACCTGGTAGAGTGGAGAGCACTGTATGAAGTGATATTAAAGGTACAGTAGTTTACCTGGTAGAGTGGAGAGCACTGTATGAAGTGATATTAAAGGTACAGTAGTTTACCTGGTGGAGTGGAGAGCACTGTATGAAGTGATATTAAAGGTACAGTAGTTTACCTGGTGGAGTGGAGAGCACTGTATGAAGTTGATGGGCGGTTCACTCTGTTTGCTCTTCAGCCTCAGCATGTTGTCAGCATAGCCCCAACTCAAGATGGCAGACCACTGGATATCTGTACTGTGCATGCTCCTCACACCTAGAGACACAGAGGAGGGGTCAGTGCTCCTCAAACACCTAGAGACACAGAGGAGAGGGTCAGTGCTCCTCAACACCTGGGAGCACACAGAGGAGAGGGTCCAGTGCTCCTCACACCCTAGAGACACAGAGGAGAGGGGCAGTGCTCCTCAGCACCTAGAGACACAGAGGAGAGGGTCAGTGCTCCTCACACCTAGAGACACAGAGGAGAGGGTCAGTGCTCCTCACACCTAGGAACACAGAGGAGAGGGTCAGTGCTCCTCAACACCTAGAACACAGAGGAGAGGGTCAGTGCTCCCTCACACCTAGAGACACAGAGGAGAGGGTCAGTGCTCCTCAACACCTAGAGACACAGAGAGGGAGAGGGTCAGTGCTCCTCAACACCTAGGGAACACAGAGGAGAGGGTCAGTGCTCCTCACACCTAGAGACACAGAGGAGAGGGTCAAGTGCCTCAACACCTAGAGACAGAGGAGGGTCAGTGCTCCAATACCTAGAGACACAGAGGAGATAATAAATAGGTATGCCGATAGTGGACAACCCTGTTTTACTCCTCTAGACTGTTTAATACTTTGATAAGTAGCCATTAATTCATATTTTACACCTGTTAGTTACACTTAACTTCAACCCATTGTCTAAGAGATTCACCAAAATGTTTATATCCAAGGTATTATATATAAACTCCAGTCGTACTTTATCAAAAGCCTTTTCAAAGTCAGCTAGAATACCGGGCCTGGTTTTCCCAAATTGTTCATAGTGTTATATTGTTTCCAGTACTTGTCTTATATTATCTCTAAATATATAGTCCATGTAAAGAACCTGTCTGATTAGGATGAATATCGGTCAACACCTTTTTTAATTCTATGTGGCTTCATGTCGCTAGAATTTTTTGATTCACAACACTGAAGTGTGTGGGCCCTCAAATTTTATTTTAAATAGACTGGATCTTTACCACCTGGGTCCCGTTTCAGTAATAATTCAATCAAACCTTTTCGTTGAGTATCTGATCATCTACCATTTTTATAAGAGTGGTTAAAACATACTAATAACGGACCTCTGAGTACATGAAAAAAAGCTATAAACCTCCACTGGTGTGCCATCCAGGCCTGGAGTTTCCCCAGACTTGAAGGCTTTAATTGCACATAGAAGTTCCTCCTCTGTAATTAGGCCTTCACATGAGTCTTTCTGCCCATTTTATGAATAGAAACAATGAACTTTGGTTAAGCGGAGATACTATATAGTATACTACCACTGGTCTGCGATATGACAAACGTAGAGGTTTAAACCTTTATTTGCCTCAACATGGTTTGGTGAATTATGGGTGACTCCATTTGCAAAGTTTTAGTAAATTATTTCTTATGCATTGTATGCGGAAGATTAGAAAAAGAATTGGTGCATTTCTCCCATATTCATCCTTCTGTTTGCTTTATTGGATCTGTCTTGAATAAGTTCCTCCATTTCTTGTTGTTTTTCCTCTAACTTATTCTGTGCCTTTACGATAGTTTTTATTGCCATCTAACTGTTCTGTCAGTCTTATTCTGTGCCTCTACGATAGTTTTTATTGCCATCTAACTGTTCTGTTAGTCTTAATCTGTGCCTTTACGATAGTTTTTATTGCCATCTGACTGTTCTGTCAGTCTTATTCTGTGCCTCTACGATAGTTTTTATTGCCATCTAACTGTTCTGTTAGTCTTATTCTGTGCCTCTACGATAGTTTTTATTACCATCTGACTGTTCTGTCAGTCTTATTCTGTGCCTCTACGATACAGTGTTTATTACCATCTAACTGTTCTGTCAGTCTTAATCTGTGCCTTTACGATAGTTTTTATTACCATCTGACTGTTCTGTCAGTCTTATTCTGTGCCTTTACGATACAGTGTTTATTGCCATCTAACTGTTCTGTCAGTCTTAATCTGTGCCTTTACGATAGTTTTTATTACCATCTGACTGTTCTGTTAGTCTTATTCTGTGCCTCTACGATAGTGTTTATTACCATCTAACTGTTCTGTCAGTCTTAATCTGTGCCTTTACGATACAGTGTTTATTACCATCTGACTGTTCTGTTAGTCTTATTCTGTGCCTTTACGATACAGTGTTTATTACCATCTGACTGTTCTGTCAGTCTTAATCTGTGCCTTTACGATACAGTGTTTATTACCATCTAACTGTTCTGTTAGTCTTATTCTGTGCCTCTACGATAGTGTTTATTACAATCTAACTGTTCTGTCAGTCTTATTCTGTGCCTCTACGATAGTTTTTATTGCCATCTGACTGTTCTGTTAGTCTTAATCTGTGCCTTTACGTTACAGTGTTTATTACCATCTGACTGTTCTGTTAGTCTTAATCTGTGCCTTTACGTTACAGTGTTTATTACCATCTGACTGTTCTGTCAGTCTTTCCATTTTCCTTGTTAATATGAGCTCTTCTGACCTAAATAATAGTTGTTTTATAGATGAGTCCTGAATTGCAGGGCCTCTGAAGGCACGTTTAAAAGTGTCCCATACAATAAGGGGATTATAAATGATTCTGTCCCGGTTAAAAACAAGTTGTCATCCAGTAGGCGTTGATGACATTTACAATGTAAGAGTAACGTATAGACCAATTACTCAATGCTGTTTGTGAATGTAAGGCAGACAACTGACTAACTGACTATCAGGCTGGTAATATTGGGCTGCAGGAGCTTGTGTTCCCCATCTGCTAGGCATTATTTGGCATGTTTTGAGTTTAGGGGGTGTGTCACAATATATATCAATTGAACTACTTTGGCAGTGAAATATTTTTACACAAGCATCAAATTCATAACTGGAAAATATTTGTGATGAGAAAACGCATGCTGTCATCTCAAAACTGTCAAGTCCTTGTCACTAGACGAATAGGAAATGCATACTTTTATAGTATAATATACTGTGTCACCTTGTTCCCAGTATAATATAATGTGTCACCTTGTTCCCAGTATAATATAATGTGTCACCTTGTTCCCAGTATAATATAATGTGTCACCTTGTTCCCAGTATAATATACTGTGTCACCTTGTTCCCAGTATAATATACTGTGTCACCTTGTTCCCAGTATAATATACTGTGTCACCTTGTTCCCAGTATAATATACTGTGTCACCTTGTTCCCAGTATAATATAATGTGTCACCTTGTTCCCAGTATAATATAATGTGTCACCTTGTTCCCAGTATAATATAATGTGTCACCTTGTTCCCAGTATAATATACTGTGTCACCTTGTTCCCAGTATAATATACTGTGTCACCTTGTTCCCAGTATAATATACTGTGTCACCTTGTTCCCAGTATAATATACTGTGTCACCTTGTTCCCAGTATAATATACTGTGTCACCTTGTTCCCAGTATAATATACTGTGTCACCTTGTTCCCAGTATAATATACTGTACTGTGTCACCTTGTTCCCAGTATAATATACTGTACTGTGTCACCTTGTTCCCAGTATAATATAATGTGTCACCTTGTTCCCAGTATAATATAATGTGTCACCTTGTTCCCAGTATAATATAATGTGTCACCTTGTTCCCAGTATAATATAATGTGTCACCTTGTTCCCAGTATAATATAATGTGTCACCTTGTTCCCAGTATAATATAATGTGTCACCTTGTTCCTTGTATAATATACTGTACTGTGTCACCTTGTTCCCAGTATAATATAATGTGTCACCTTGTTCCCAGTATAATATACTGTGTCACCTTGTTCCCAGTATAATATACTGTGTCACCTTGTTCCCAGTATAATATAATGTGTCACCTTGTTCCCAGTATAATATAATGTGTCACCTTGTTCCCAGTATAATATAATGTGTCACCTTGTTCCCAGTATAATATACTGTGTCACCTTGTTCCCAGTATAATATACTGTGTCACCTTGTTCCCAGTATAATATACTGTGTCACCTTGTTCCCAGTATAATATACTGTGTCACCTTGTTCCCAGTATAATATACTAATGTGTCACCTTGTTCCCAGTATAATATACTAATGTGTCACCTTGTTCCCAGTATAATATACTGTGTCACCTTGTTCCCACTATAATATACTGTGTCACCTTGTTCCCAGTATAATATAATGTGTCACCTTGTTCCCAGTATAATATAATGTGTCACCTTGTTCCCAGTATAATATAATGTGTCACCTTGTTCCCAGTATAATATAATGTGTCACCTTGTTCCCAGTATAATATAATGTGTCACCTTGTTCCCAGTATAATATAATGTGTCACCTTGTTCCCAGTATAATATAATGTGTCACCTTGTTCCCAGTATAATATAATGTGTCACCTTGTTCCCAGTATAATATACTGTGTCACCTTGTTCCCAGTATAATATAATGTGTCACCTTGTTCCCAGTATAATATAATGTGTCACCTTGTTCCCTGTATAATATAATGTGTCACCTTGTTCCCTGTATAATATAATGTGTCACCTTGTTCCCAGTATAATATAATGTGTCACCTTGTTCCCAGTATAATATAATGTGTCACCTTGTTCCCTGTATAATATAATGTGTCACCTTGTTCCCAGTATAATATAATGTGTCACCTTGTTCCCAGTATAATATAATGTGTCACCTTGTTCCCAGTATAATATAATGTGTCACCTTGTTCCCAGTATAATATAATGTGTCACCTTGTTCCCAGTATAATATAATGTGTCACCTTGTTCCCAGTATAATATAATGTGTCACCTTGTTCCCTGTATAATATAATGTGTCACCTTGTTCCCAGTATAATATAATGTGTCACCTTGTTCCCAGTATAATATAATGTGTCACCTTGTTCCCAGTATAATATAATGTGTCACCTTGTTCCCAGTATAATATACTGTACTGTGTCACCTTGTTCCCAGTATAATATACTGTACTGTCACCTTGTTCCCAGTATAATATAATGTGTCACCTTGTTCCCAGTATAATATACTGTGTCACCTTGTTCCCAGTATAATATACTGTGTCACCTTGTTCCCAGTATAATATACTGTGTCACCTTGTTCCCAGTATAATATAATGTGTCACCTTGTTCCCAGTATAATATAATGTGTCACCTTGTTCCCAGTATAATATAATGTGTCACCTTGTTCCCAGTATAATATAATGTGTCACCTTGTTCCCAGTATAATATAATGTGTCACCTTGTTCCCAGTATAATATAATGTGTCACCTTGTTCCCAGTATAATATAATGTGTCACCTTGTTCCTTGTATAATATACTGTACTGTCACCTTGTTCCTTGTATAATATACTGTACTGTCACCTTGTTCCTTGTATAATATACTGTACTGTCACCTTGTTCCTTGTATAATATACTGTACTGTCACCTTGTTCCCAGTATAATATACTGTGTCACCTTGTTCCCAGTATAATATAATGTGTCACCTTGTTCCCAGTATAATATAATGTGTCACCTTGTTCCCAGTATAATATAATGTGTCACCTTGTTCCTTGTATAATATACTGTACTGTCACCTTGTTCCTTGTATAATATACTGTACTGTCACCTTGTTCCTTGTATAATATACTGTACTGTCACCTTGTTCCCAGTATAATATACTGTGTCACCTTGTTCCCAGTATAATATAATGTGTCACCTTGTTCCCAGTATAATATAATGTGTCACCTTGTTCCCAGTATAATATAATGTGTCACCTTGTTCCCAGTATAATATAATGTGTCACCTTGTTCCCAGTATAATATACTATACTGTGTCACCTTGTTCCCAGTATAATATAATGTGTCACCTTGTTCCCAGTATAATATAATGTGTCACCTTGTTCCTTGTATAATATAATGTGTCACCTTGTTCCCAGTATAATATAATGTGTCACCTTGTTCCCAGTATAATATAATGTGTCACCTTGTTCCCAGTATAATATAATGTGTCACCTTGTTCCCAGTATAATATAATGTGTCACCTTGTTCCTTGTATAATATAATGTGCCACCTTGTTCCCAGTATAATATAATGTGTCACCTTGTTCCCAGTATAATATAATGTGTCACCTTGTTCCCAGTATAATATAATGTGTCACCTTGTTCCCAGTATAATATAATGTGTCACCTTGTTCCCAGTATAATATAATGTGTCACCTTGTTCCTTGTATAATATAATGTGTCACCTTGTTCCTTGTATAATATAATGTGTCACCTTGTTCCCAGTATAATATAATGTGTCACCTTGTTCCCAGTATAATATAATGTGTCACCTTGTTCCTAGTATAATATAATGTGTCACCTTGTTCCCAGTATAATATACTGTACTGTCACCTTGTTCCCAGTATAATATAATGTGTCACCTTGTTCCCAGTATAATATAATGTGTCACCTTGTTCCCAGTATAATATAATGTGTCACCTTGTTCCCAGTATAATATAATGTGTCACCTTGTTCCCAGTATAATATACTGTGTCACCTTGTTCCCAGTATAATATACTGTGTCACCTTGTTCCCAGTATAATATAATGTGTCACCTTGTTCCCAGTATAATATAATGTGTCACCTTGTTCCCAGTATAATATACTGTGTCACCTTGTTCCCAGTATAATATAATGTGTCACCTTGTTCCTTGTATAATATAATGTGTCACCTTGTTCCTTGTATAATATAATGTGTCACCTTGTTCCCAGTATAATATACTGTACTGTCACCTTGTTCCCAGTATAATATAATGT
>NW_025755526.1:0-7658 GCF_021184085.1 Oncorhynchus gorbuscha
CTGATGTTAGTGATGTTAACTGATGTTAGTGATGTTAACTGATGTTAGTGATGTTAGCTGATGTTAACTGATGTTAGTGATGTTAACTGATGTTAACTGATGTTAGTGATGTTAACTGATGTTAACTGATGTTAGTGATGTTAGTGATGTTAACTGATGTTAGTGATGTTAACTGATGTTAGTGATGTTAGTGATGTTAACTGATGTTAACTGATGTTAGTGATGTTAATTGATGTTAGTGATGTTAGTGATGTAACTGATGGTAACTGATGGTAACTGATGTTAACTGATGTTAGTGATGTTAGTGATGTTAACTGATGTTAACTGATGTTAACTGATGTTAACTGATGTTAGTGATGTTAGTGATGTTAGGTGATGTTAACTGATGTTAATGTGTGATGTTAACTGATGTTAGTGATGTTAACTGATGTTAGTGATGTTAACTGATGTTAACTGATGTTAGTGATGTTAGTGATGTTAGTGATGTTAACTGATGTTAGTGATGTTAACTGATGTTAGTGATGTTAACTGATGTTAGTGATGTTAACTGATGTTAGCTGATGTTAGTGATGTTAGTGATGTTAGTGATGTTAGTGATGTTAACTGATGTTAGTGATGTTAACTGATGTTAGTGATGTTAACTGATGTTAGTGATGTTAACTGATGTTAGTGATGTTAACTGATGTTAGTGATGTTAACTGATGTTAGTGATGTTAGTGATGTTAGTGATGTTAGTGATGTTAACTGATGTTAGTGATGTTAGTGATGTTAGTGATGTTAACTGATGTTAGTGATGTTAACTGATGTTAGTGATGTTAGTGATGTTAGTGATGTTAACTGATGTTAGTGATGTTAGTGATGTTAGTGATGTTAACTGATGTTAACTGATGTTAGTGATGTTAGTGATGTTAGTGATGTTAGTGATGTTAACTGATGTTAGTGATGTTAGTGATGTTAACTGATGTTAACTGATGTTAACTGATGTTAGTGATGTTAGTGATGTTAGTGATGTTAACTGATGTTAACTGATGTTAACTGATGTTAACTGATGTTAGTGATGTTAACTGATGTTAGTGATGTTAACTGATGTTAGTGATGTTAGTGATGTTAGTGATGTTAACTGATGTTAACTGATGTTAGTGATGTTAACTGATGTTAACTGATGTTAGTGATGTTAGTGATGTTAACTGATGTTAGTGATGTTAGTGATGTTAACTGATGTTAACTGATGTTAGTGATGTTAGTGATGTTAGTGATGTTAGTGATGTTAACTGATGTTAGTGATGTTAACTGATGTTAACTGATGTTAGTGATGTTAACTGATGTTAGTGATGTTAACTGATGTTAACTGATGTTAACTGATGTTAGTGATGTTAGTGATGTTAGTGATGTTAACTGATGTTAGTGATGTTAGTGATGTTAGTGATGTTAGTGATGTAAGTGATGTTAACTGATGTTAGTATGGTTAACTGATGTTAGTGATGTTAGTGATGTTAGTGATGTTAAGTGATGTTACTGATGTTAGTGATGTTAAGTGATGTTAAGTGATGTTAGTGATGTTTAGTGATGTTAGTGATGTTAGTGATGTTAACTGATGTTAACTGATGTTAGTGATGTTAGTGATGTTAACTGATGTTAACTGATGTTAGTGATGTTAGTGATGTTAACTGATGTTAACTGATGTTAACTGATGTTAGTGATGTTAACTGATGTTAACTGATGTTAACTGATGTTTAACTGATGTTAGTGATGTTAACTGATGTTAACTGATGTTAGTGATGTTAACTGATGTTAGTGATGTTAGTGATGTTAGTGATGTTAACTGATGTTAACTGATGTTAGTGATGTTAACTGATGTTAGTGATGTTAACTGATGTTAGTGATGTTAGTGATGTTAACTGATGTTAGTGATGTTAGTGATGTTAACTGATGTTAGTGATGTTTAGTTAGTGATGTTAACTGATGTTAGTGATGTTAACTGATGTTAGTGATGTTAGTGATGTTAAGTGATGTTAACTGATGTTAGTGATGTTAGTGATGTTAACGATGTTAAGTGATGTTAATCGTTATGATGTAACTGATGTTAACTGATGGTAACTGATGTTAACTGATGTTAGTGATGTTATGATGTTAGTGATGTTAACTGATGTTAGTGATGTTAGTGATGTTAGTGATGTTACTGATGTTAGTGATGTTAACTGATGTTAGTGATGTTAAGTGATGTTAAGTGATGTTAACTGATGTTAGTGATGTTAAGTGATGTTAGTGATGTTAGTGATGTTAGTGATGTTAGTGATGTTAACTGATGTTAGGCTGTTAGTGATGTTAGTGATGTTAGTGATGTTAAGTGATGGTAACTGATGTTAAATGTTATGGTAACTTGATGTTAAGTGATGTTAAATGATGTTAGTGATGTTAATGATGTTAAGTGATGTTAGTGATGTTAGTGATGTTAACTGATGTTAAGTGATGTTGGTGATGTTAGTGATGTTAAGTGATGTTAACTGATGTTAGTGATGTTAACTGATGGTAACTGATGTTAACTGATGTTAGTGATGTTAGTGATGTTAAGTGATGTTAACTGATGTTAGTGATGTTAACTGATGTTAACTGATGTTAACTGATGTTAGTGATGTTAGTGATGTTAGTGATGTTAAGTGATGTTAGTGATGTTAGTGAATTGATGTTAGTGATGTTAGTGATGTTAAGTGATGTTAA
Source organism: Oncorhynchus gorbuscha (assembly GCF_021184085.1). Taxonomy (NCBI): domain Eukaryota; kingdom Metazoa; phylum Chordata; class Actinopteri; order Salmoniformes; family Salmonidae; genus Oncorhynchus; species Oncorhynchus gorbuscha. Next base: position 2,719 of record NW_025755526.1, read on the forward strand.
CTGATGATGTTAACTGATGTTAGTGATGTTAACTGATGTTAACTGATGTTAGTGATGTTAGTGATGTTAACTGATGTTAACTGATGTTAACTGATGTTAACTGATGTTTAAGTGATGTTAACTGATGTTAAGTGATGTTAACTAGTGATGTTAGTGATGTTAGTGATGTTAGTGATGTTAACTGATGTTAGTGATGTTAGTGATGTTAACTGATGTTAGGATGTTAGTGGATGTTAGTGATGTTAACTGATGTTAACTGATGTTGGTGTTAACTGATGTTAGTGATGTTAGTGATGTTAACTGATGTTAGTGATGTTAGTGATGTTAGTGATGTTAGTGATGTAAGTGATGTTAACTGATGTTAGTATGGTTAACTGATGTTAGTGATGTTAGTGATGTTAGTGATGTTAGTGATGTTAGTGATGTTAACTGATGTTAGTGATGTTAGTGATGTTAACTGATGTTAGTGATGTTAACTGATGTTAGTGATGGTAACTGATGTTAGTGATGTTAACTGATGTTAACTGATGTTAGTGATGTTAGTGATGTTAACTGATGTTAACTGATGTTAGTGATGTTAGTGATGTTAACTGATGTTAACTGATGTTAACTGATGTTAGTGATGTTAACTGATGTTAACTGATGTTAACTGATGTTAGTGATGTTAGTGATGTTAGTGATGTTAACTGATGTTAACTGATGTTAGTGATGTTAGTGATGTTAGTGATGTTAGTGATGTTAGTGATGTTAGTGATGTTAACTGATGTTAGTGCTGTTAGTGATGTTAGTGATGTTAGTGATGTTAGTGATGTTAAATGATGTTAACTGATGTTAGTGATGTTAGTGATGTTAGTGATGTTAAATGATGTTAACTGATGTTAGTGATGTTAACTGATGTTAGTGATGTTAGTGATGTTAACTGATGTTAACTGATGTTAGTGATGTTAGTGATGTTAACTGATGTTAGTGATGTTAGTGATGTTAGTGATGTTAGTGATGTTAACTGATGTTAACTGATGTTAACTGATGTTAGTGATGTTAGTGATGTTAACTGATGTTAGTGATGTTAGTGATGTTAACTGATGTTAACTGATGTTAGTGATGTTAGTGATGTTAGTGATGTTAGTGATGTTAACTGATGTTAGTGATGTTAGTGATGTTAACTGATGTTAACTGATGTTAGTGATGTTAGTGATGTTAGTGATGTTAACTGATGTTAGTGCTGTTAGTGATGTTAGTGATGTTAGTGATGTTAGTGATGTTAAATGATGTTAACTGATGTTAAGTGATGTTAGTGATGTTACTGATGTTAACTGGATGTTAACTGGATGTTAGTGATGTTAACTGATGTTAACTGATGTTAGTGATGTTAACTGATGTTAACTGATGTTAGTGATGTTAGTGATGTTAACTGATGTTAGTGATGTTAACTGATGTTAGTGATGTTAACTGATGTTAGTGATGTTAACTGATGTTAACTGATGTTAGTGATGTTAACTGATGTTAGTGATGTTAACTGGATGTTAGTGATGTTAGTGATGTTAGTGATGTTAACTGATGTTAGTGATGTTAGTGATGTTAGTGATGTTAGTGATGTTAAGTGATGTTAAGTGATGTTAGTGATGGTTAACTGATGTTAGTGATGTTAGTGATGTTAGTGATGTTAGTGATGTTAACTGATGTTAGTGATGTTAGTGATGTTAGTGATGTTAGTGATGTTAACTGATGTTAGTGATGTTAACTGATGTTAGTGATGTTAACTGATGTTAGTGATGTTAACTGATGTTAGTGATGTTAGTGATGTTAACTGATGTTAACTGATGTTAGTGATGTTAGTGATGTTAACTGATGTTAGTGATGTTAGTGATGTTAACTGATGTTAACTGATGTTAGTGATGTTAGTGATGTTAACTGATGTTAACTGATGTTAGTGATGTTAGTGATGTTAGTGATGTTAAGTGATGTTAACTGATGTTAACTGATGTTAGTGATGTTAGTGATGTTAGTGATGTTAACTGATGTTATGTTAACTGGATGTTATGTTAGTGATGTTAGTGAACTGATGTTTAGTGTTAGTGATGTTAGTGATGTTAGTGATGTTAGTGATGTTAGTGATGTTAAGTGATGTTAACTGATGTTAACTGGATGTTAGTGATGTTAACTGATGTTAACTGATGTTAAGTGGATGTTAACGATGTTAACTGATGTTAACTGATGTTAGTGATGTTAACTGATGTTAGTGATGTTAGTGATGTTAACTGATGTTAACTGATGTTAGTGATGTTAACTGATGTTAGTGATGTTAACTGATGTTAGTGATGTTAGTGATGTTAACTGATGTTAACTGATGTTAACTGATGTTAGTGATGTTAGTGATGTTAACGATGTTAACTGATGTTAACTGATGTTAGTGATGTTAGTGATGTTAGTGATGTTAACTGATGTTAAGTGATGTTTGAAGTGATGTTAACTGATGCTAACTGATGTTAGTGATGTTAACTGATGTTAGTGGTGTTAGTGATGTTAACTGATGTTAGTGATGTTAGTGATGGTGATGTTAGTGATGTTAACTGATGTTTAACTGATGTTAGTGATGTTAACTGATGTTAGATGGATGTTAGTGATGTTAGTGATGTTAGTGATGTTAACTGATGTTAGTGATGTTAACTGATGTTAGTGATGTTAGTGATGTTAACTGATGTTTAAGTGATGTTAGTGATGTTAGTGATGTTAACTGATGTTAGTGATGTTAACTGATGTTAGTGATGTTAGTGATGTTAACTGATGTTAGTGATGTTAGTGATGTTAGTGATGTTAACTATGTTAGTGATGTTAACTGATGTTAACTGATGTTAACTGATGTTAGGATGTTAGTGATGTTAGTGATGTTAACTGATGTTAACTGATGTTAGTGATGTTAACTGATGTTAGTGATGTTAGTGATGTTAACTGATGTTAACTGATGTTAACTGATGTTAGTGATGTTAACTGATGTTAACTGATGTTAGTGATGTTAGTGATGTTAACTGATGTTAACTGATGTTAGTGATGTTAACTGATGCTAGTGATGTTAACTGATGTTAACTGATGTTAACTGATGTTAACTGATGTTAGTGATGTTAGTGATGTTAGTGATGTTAACTGGATGTTAGTGATGCTAACTGATGTTAACTGATGTTAACTGATGTTAGTGATGTTAACTGATGTTAACTGATGTTAACTGATGTTAGTGATGTTAGTGATGTTAACTGATGTTAGTGATGTTAGTGATGTTATGATGTTAGTGATGTTAACTGATGTTAGTGATGTTAGCAGATGTTAACTGATGTTAGTGATGTTAGTGATGTTAACTGATGTTAGTGATGTTAGTGATGTTAGTGATGTTAACTGGATGTTATTGATGTTAGTGATGTTAGTGATGTTAACTGATGTTAGTGATGTTAACTGATGTTAACTGATGTTAGTGATGTTAACTGATGTTAGTGATGTTAGTGATGTTAACTGATGTTAACTGATGTTAGTGATGCTAACTGATGTTAGTGATGTTAGTGATGTTAACTGATGTTAACTGATGTTAGTGATGTTAACTGATGTTAGTGATGTTAGTGATGTTAACTGATGTTAACTGATGTTAACTGATGTTAGTGATGTTAACTGATGTTAACTGATGTTGGTGATGTTAACTGATGTTAGTGATGTTAACTGATGTTAGTGATGTTAGTGATGTTAACTTATGTTAACTGATGTTAGTGATGTTAGTGATGTTAGTGATGCTAACTGATGTTAGTGATGTTAACTGATGTTAGTGGTGTTAGTGATGTTAACTGATGTTAGTGATGTTAGTGATGTTAGTGATGTTAGTGATGTTAACTTATGTTAACTGATGTTAACTGATGTTAGTGATGTTAACTGATGTTAGTGATGTTAGTGATGTTAGTGATGTTAGTGATGTTAGTGATGTTAACTTATGTTAACTGATGTTAACTGATGTTAGTGATGTTAACTGATGTTAGTGATGTTAGTGATGTTAACTGATGTTAACTGATGTTAGTGATGTTAGTGATGTTAGTGATGTTAACTGATGTTAGTGATGTTAACTGATGTTAGTGGTGTTAGTGATGTTAACTGATGTTAGTGATGTTAGTGATGTTAGTGATGTTAACTGATGTTAGTGATGTTAACTGATGTTAACTGATGTTAACTGATGTTAGTGATGTTAACTGATGTTAGTGATGTTAGTGATGTTAACTGATGTTAACTGATGTTAGTGATGTTAACTGATGTTAGTGATGTTAGTGATGTTAACTGATGTTAACTGATGTTAACTGATGTTAGTGATGTTAACTGATGTTAACTGATGTTAGTGATGTTAGTGATGTTAACTGATGTTAACTGATGTTAGTGATGTTAACTGATGTTAGTGATGTTAACTGATGTTAACTGATGTTAACTGATGTTAACTGATGTTAGTGATGTTAGTGATGTTAGTGATGTTAACTGATGTTAGTGATGTTAACCGATGTTAACTGATGTTAACTGATGTTAGTGATGTTAACTGATGTTAACTGATGTTAACTGATGTTAGTGATGTTAGTGATGTTAACTGATGTTAGTGATGTTAGTGATGTTAGTGATGTTAGTGATGTTAACTGATGTTAGTGATGTTAGTGATGTTAACTGATGTTAGTGATGTTAGTGATGTTAACTGATGTTAGTGATGTTAGTGATGTTAGTGATGTTAACTGATGTTAGTGATGTTAGTGATGTTAGTGATGTTAACTGATGTTAGTGATGTTAACTGATGTTAACTGATGTTAGTGATGTTAACTGATGTTAGTGATGTTAGTGATGTTAACTGATGTTAACTGATGTTAGTGATGTTAACTGATGTTAGTGATGTTAGTGATGTTAACTGATGTTAACTGATGTTAGTGATGTTA
>NW_025755527.1:0-7658 GCF_021184085.1 Oncorhynchus gorbuscha
TTGTGACACTTACAGTTGACGTCAGAACTTTACATACACCTTAGACAAATACATTTCAACTCAATTTTTCGCAATTCCTGACATTTAATCCAAGTTAAAATTCCCAGTCTTAGGTCAGTTCGGATCACATCTTTATTTTAAGAATGTGAAATGTCAAAATAATAGTAGAGAGAATGATTTATTTAAGCTTTTATTTCTTTCATCACTTTCCCAGTGGGTCAGAAGTTTACATACACTCAATTAGTATTTGGTAGCAATGACTTTACATTATTTAACTTGGGTTAAACATTTTGAGTAGCCTTCCACAAGATTCCCACAATAAGTTGGGTGAATTTTGGCCCATTCCTCCTGACAGAGCTGGTGTAACGGTGTCAGGTTTGTAGGCCTCCTTGCTCGCACACGCTTTTTCAGTTCTGCCCACAACTTTTCAATAGGATTGAGGTCAGGGCTTTGTGATGGCCACTCCAATACCTTGAATATGTTGTCCTTAAGCCATTTACCATAACTTGGGAAGTATGCTTGGGGTCATCAAGACCCATTTGCGACCAAGCTTTAACTTCCTTGCTGATGTCTTGAGATGTTGCTTCAATATATCCACATCATTTTCCTACCTCATGATGCCATCTATTTTCTGAAGTGCACCAGTCCCTCCTGCAGCAAAGCACCCCCACAACATGATGCTGCCCACCGATGCTTCACAGCTGGGATGTTCCTCTTCGGCTTGCAAGCCTCACCCTTTTTCCTCCAAGTATAACGATGGTCATTAAGGTCTAATGGTTCTATTTTTGTTTAACCGACTTGCCAAAACTATAGGTTCACAAGAATTTTCTGGAGTGGTTGAAAAACGAGTTTTAATGACTCCAACCTAAGTGTATGTAAACTTCCGACTTCAACTGTAAAGATATCTTTAAAAATCCTTGTTGTGAAAAATGTAATAAAATTATCACTGATTCCATATACTATTACTCCATTCTGCGATATTTTGGATTTATCAGACACCAATAGTAAGTCAATGTTACTTTGCACTGTTTCGCGCTATATCCTGGTGGGATCTTTATCATTTGAGTCAGAGCAATGATCTACAGAAGTGAATAAATTTATTGTGGGTTGAGCGATACGGGCATCGGTATTAGCTAACATAATTATTTCCGCTACCCAGGAGTGTACAGCTTGACAACATGTTTTTGAGACACTGCCAGCCATTCTGCTTGGCCGGCTGCCGCACTAACCAAAAATCAACACTTGGTTTTGGGAAGGCAGAAGATATCCAGCCAGAGACGTCTCCAGTCAATGCTTAAACACGATCTGACGTTAAAAGCTATGCCTGATCTTACAAATGCACATATCGCCCCATCATTCCAATTCCGATCCTTCCTGACAACAGACTAATTACCTTTCTCAATTTCTGAGTCACAAACAGTAAAACATACGACACCCACCTCTGATTTGCAAACCAACAGGCGTGTCTCATCAATCTTCTCGGTAGTAGGCTGGATGTTTAAGTGCACAAAATGTATACCCTTCTTTCCAAAGGCCTCACTGAATTTCCCATCCACTTGTAACTCGCCTCCCACTGCACTACCATCTTCCCGCTGCACTGCCTCAGGTGACCTCTCTGACGCCATGGAGCACCCTCCCCAGGTGCTGCTCCATCGTCCTCCCCACCGAGTCCCCTGTCATTCGCCTCTGGTGGCCTCTCTGACGCCATGGAGCACCCCTCCCCAGGTGCTGCTCCATCGTCCTCCCCACCGAGTGCCCTGTCACTCGCCTCTGGTGGTCTCTCTGACGCCATGGAGCACCCCTCCCCCAGGTGCTGCCCATCGTCCTCCCCCACCGAGTCCCCCTGTCACTCGCCTCTGGTGGCCTCTCTGACGCCATGGAGCACCCCTCCCCAGGTGCTGCTCCATCGTCCTCCCCCACCGAGTCCCCTGTCACCACCTCTGGTGGTCTCTCTGACGCCATGGAGCACCCCTCCCCAGGTGCTGCTCCATCGTCCTCCCCACCGAGTCCCCTGTCACTCGCCTCACGGTGGCCTTTCGCCGCCGCTAGGACCCCCTCCTCCGGTGCACTCTCCACCATCAGTATGTCCTCTGGTCCCACTCCACCTTCAATGCTCACACAGCCCACAGGTACAGCACACAGACAGCAAAGGTAAGCTTCATTGACCCCATGCCCAAAGCTAGCATCGCTGCATTTAAGATGAATCCACTGCACGCATTCCAAACATACCAAAGCTTTGCTGTTACTCTTTTTTATCCAATGAGGAGCATGGGTGCATAGGCCGTTTGATGGTGTTCGTGATAAACTGAGGTCCAGATATTCAGATATCACCCGATAAGAGAAGACATAGAGTTATTATAAGATCTCCACCATTAATTTGACATTTCAGACTGATGATCGTTTTGGTTTGTGCCAAGTTGCTAAGAAAGTTTGATATATAACATGCCTTCCAAATCTGAAGTGCTGGATGCCATCAAAAGAGTTTGCATGACTTGAGAGGTTGCTGACAATTATTTACTATTCTTTAATCTAGATTGCAGATGCACTTTTTTCCAGTGACATTTAAAACAAACATATAAAATGTGTGAACTTGCCGGTCACCATTTTTCAACCCAATTCCGTGCTACACCTGATGACCAGGAAACACAATGAATTGAGCTGCATGAGCATTTTCACTTCCCTTGGGCCACACACATATTATGTTTTGTAACTGCCATGGCAGAGATTATTGTGACAATACTTAAAACATTAAGTGTTAGCTTTGGACTGTCACCAATAGTGACCCCCCTCACATTTCAAACAAACACACTGGACAAACTGAATGAAACAACATTGTTTTCAATTTGACCTTTTATTTAACTAAGCAAGTCAGTTAAGAACAAGTTCTTATTTACAATGACAGAGAAACGACCATGCATCCATCTGAGACAAATCTTGTGTGACGATGTAACATGCATATTTTTTACCTTTATTTAAATAAGCAAGGCAGTTAAAGAACAAATTGTATTTACAATTACAGCCTACTCGGCCAAAACCCAGATAATGCTGGGCCAATTGTGTACCGCCCTATGGGACTCCCAAACACAGCCAGTTGTGATACAATCTGGATTTGAACCAGGGTGTCTGTAGTGATGCCTCTAGCACTGAGATGCAGTGCCTTATATGACTGCTCCACTCAGGAGCCCCCCAAAAATGAAAAATAAATGCTAGCTAATTTGTCCTGGGATATAAACATTGAGTTGTTATTTTACCTGAAATGCAAAGGTCCTCTACTCCGACAATTATTCCACACAAAACAATCAACCGAATCGCTTCTAGTCATCTCTCCTCCTTCCAGGCTTTTTCCATCTCTGAACTTATATGGTGATTGGCATCTAAACTTTCATAGTATTACCATGACAACCAGCAACACAGTTCGTCTTTCAATCGCCCATGAGGGTATAACCAATGAGGAGATGACACGTGGGTACCTGCTTCTATAAACCAATGAGGAGATGGGAGAGGCAGGACTTGCAGCTCGATCTGCATCAGAAATAGAAAGGACTTCTATTTTAGCCCTTGACGCGTGTGAGCAGTGTGGGTGCAATAATTGAATAACATAGATTCCTAAATTTATTTTGCGACGTGAGCGGTGTAGTCAGGGTATAAAGAAGGCCAGTTTTATTGCCTCTTTAATCAGCACAACAGTTTTCAGCTGTGCTAACATAATTGCAAAAGGGTTTTCTAATGATCAATTAGCCTTTTAAAATGATAAACTTGGATTAGCTAACACATTTACATTTACATTTAAGTCATTTAGCAGACGCTCTTATCCAGAGCGACTAACGTGCCATTGGAACACAGGAGTGATGGTTGCTGATATTGGGCTTTTGTACGCCTATGTACAGTATATATTCCATAGAGTCTGCCGTTGTCAGCTACAATAGTCATTTACAACATTAACAATGTCTACAATTGTATTTTTGATCAATTTGATGTTATTTTAATGGACAAAGAATGTGTTTTTATTTTAAAACAAGTACATTTCTAAGTGACCCCAAACTTTTAAACGGTAGTGTACATTTTCATTGTGTTTGAGAGATCATTTGGGTATAAGTATGTTTAATTTCTTTGTTTCATCTAATGTTTGGACGTGTGACTCAAAGCTTGCAGGCAAGTCTAGCAGAGACACTAATTGCCTAATTAGGTGGAGTGTGGTAGTGGAGTGGCTGCTTTAGTGTCGTTGTCACAGAGCCACAGAGGGGGTGACAGTCATTGTGTGCCTGTCTTTGGGTAGCTCTTCATCAGTGTGCAGATGCAGCCCCCATCTCACTGCCAATCAAGGTGAACAGGTTAATCATTATATTATATTTTAGATTTGCAGCTGGTGTTTGATTGTAATGGATGCATCATATACGGCTAAGAGCTGAAATATACGGCGAGCTGAAAAAGTTCGATGGTGAAAAAGTGGGGCAGATATTTACATTTACATTACATTTAAGTCATTTAGCAGACGCTCTTATCCAGAGCGACTTACAAATTGGTGCATTCACCTTATGACATCCAGTGGAACAACCACTTTACAATAGTGCATCTAAATATTTTAAGGGGGGTGAGAAGGATTACTTTTTATCCTATCCTAGGTATTCCTTAAAGAGGTGGGGTTTCAGGTGTCTCCGGAAGGTGGAGATTGACTCGCCTGTCCTGGCGTCGTGAGGGAGTTTGTTCCACCATTGGGGAGCCAGAGCAGCGAACAGTTTTGACTGAGCTGAGCGGAACTGTACTTCCTCAGTGGTAGGGAGGCGAGCAGGCCAGAGGTGGATGAACGCAGTGCCCTTATTTGGGTGTAGGGCCTGATCAGAGCCTGGAGGTACTGAGGTGCCGTTCCCCTCACAGCTCCGTAGGCAAGCACCATGGTCTTGTAGCGGATGCGAGCTTCAACTGGAAGCCAGTGGAGAGAGCGGAGGAGCGGGGTGACGTGGAGAGAACTTGGGAAGGTTGAACACTAGACGGGCTGCGGCGTTCTGGATGAGTTGTAGGGGTTTAATGGCACAGGCAGGGAGCCCAGCCAACAGCGAGTTGCAGTAATCCAGACGGGAGATGACAAGTGCCTGGATTAGGACCTGCGCCGGGGCTTCCTGTGTGAGGCAGGGTCGTACTCTGCGGATGTTGTAGAGCATGAACCTACAGGAACGGGCCACCGCCTTGATGTTAGTTGAGAACGACAGTTTGTTGTCCAGGATCACGCCAAGGTTCTTAGCGCTCTGGGGAGGAGGACACAATGGAGTTGTCAACCGTGATGGCGAGATCATGGAACGGGCAGTCCTTCCCCGGGAGGAAGAGCAGCTCCGTCTTGCCGAAGTTCAGCTTGAGGTGGTGATCCGTCATCCACTGATATGTCTGCCAGACATGCAGAGATGCGATTCGCCACCTGGTCATCAGAAGGGGGAAAGGGAGAAGATTAATTGTGTGTCGTCTGCATAGCAATGATAGGAGAGACCATGTGAGGTTATGACAGAGCCAAGTGACTTGGTGTATAGCGAGAATAGGAGAGGGGCCTAGGAGAACAGAGCCCTGGGGGACACCAGTGGTGAGAGCGCGTGGTGAGGAGACAGATTCTCGCCACGCCACCTGGTAGGAGCGACCTGTCAGGTAGGACGCAATCCAAGCGTGGGCCGCGCCGGAGATGCCCAACTCGGAGAGGGTGGAGAGGAGGATCTGATGGTTCACAGTATCAAGGCAGCCGATAGGTCTAGAAGGATGAGAGCAGAGGAGAGAGAGTTAGCTTTAGCGGTGCCCGGAGCGCTCCATGGATACAGAGAAGAGCAGTCTCAGTTGAATGACTAGTCTTGAAACCTGACTGATTTGGATCAAGAAGGTCATTCTGAGAGAGATAGCGGAGAGCTGACCAAGGACGGCACGTTCAAGAGTTTTGGAGAGAAAAGAAAGAAGGGATACTGGTCTGTAGTTGTTTGACATCGGAGGGATCGAGTGTAGGTTTTTTTCAGAAGGGGTGCAACTCTCTCCTCTCTTGAAGACGGAAGGGACGTAGCCAGCGGTCAGGGATAAGTTGATGAGCGAGGTGAGGTAAGGGAGAAGGTCTCCGGAAATGGTCTGGAGAAGAGAGGAGGGATAGGGTCGACGGGCAGGTTGTTGGGCGGCCGGCCATCACAAGACGCGAGATTTCATCTGGAAAGAGAGGGGAGAAAGAGGTCAGAGCACAGGGTAGGGCAGTGTGAGCAGAACCAGCGGTGTTGTTTGACTTAGCAAAACGAGGATCGGATATGTCGCTCGATCTTCTTTTTTTCAAAATGGTTGACGAAGTCATCTGCAGAGAGGGGAGGGGGAGGGGGAGGAGGATTCAGGAGGGAGGAGAATGTGGCAAAGAGCTTCCTAGGGTTAGAGGCAGATGCTTGAATTTAGAGTGGTAGAAAGTGGCTTTAGCAGCAGAGACAGAGGAGGAAAATGTAGAGAGGGAGGAGTGAAAGGATGCCAGGTCCGCAGGGAGGCGGAGATTTTTCCATTTCCGCTCGGCCTTCCGGAGCCCTGTTCTGTGAGCTCGCATTGAGTATCAAGCCACGGAGCGGGAGAAGAGGGGAGACCGAGCCGGCCTGGAAGATAGGGGACATAGAGAGTCAAAGGATGCAGAAAGGGAGAGGAGGGAGGGTTGAGGAGGCAGAATCAGGAGATAGGTTGGAGAAGGTTTGAGCAGAGGGGAAGAGATGATAGGATGGAAGAGGAGAGAGAGCGGGGGAGAGAGAGCGAAGGTTGGGACGGCGCGATACCATCCGAGTAGGGGCAGTGTGGGAAGTGTTGGATGAGGAGCGAGAGGGAAAGGATACAAAGGTAGTGGTCGGAGACTTGGAGGAGTTGCAATGAGGTTAGTGGAAGAACAGCATCTAGTAAAGATGAGGTCGAGCGTATTGCCTGCCTTGTGAGTAGGGGGGAAGGTGAGAGGGGAGGTCAAAAGAGGAGAGGAGTGGAAAGAAGGAGGCAGAGAGGAATGAGTCAAAGGTAGACGTGGGGGGAGGTTAAAGTCGCCCAGAACTGTGAGAGGTGGAGTCCGTCTCAGGGAAAGGAGCTTATCAAGGCATCAAGCTATTGATGAACTCTCCGAGGGACCTGGGAGGCGATAAAATGATAAGGATGTTAAGCTTGAAAGGGCTGGTAACTGTGACAGCATGAAATTCAAAGGAGGCGATAGACAGATGGGTAAGGGGAGAAAGAGAGAATGACCACATGTGGGAGAGATAAGGATCCCTATGCCACCACCCCGCTGACCAGAAGCTCTCGGGGTGTGCGAGAACACGTGGGCGGACGAAGAGAGAGAAGAGCAGTAGGAGTAGCAGTGTTATCTGTGGTGATCCATGTTTCTGTCAGTGCCAAGAAGTCGAGGGACTGGAGGGAGGCATAGGCTGAGATGAACTCTGCCTTGTTGGCTGCAGATCGGCAGTTCCAGAGGCTACCGGAGACCTGAACCCACGTGGGTCGTGCGCTGGGACCACTCAGATTACAGGTGGCAGCGGCCACGCGGTGTGGAGCGTTTGTATGGTCTGTGCAGAGAGGAGAGAACAGGGATAGACAGACACATAGTTGACAGGCTACAGAAGAGGCTACGCTAATGCAAGGAGATTGGAATGACAAGTGGACTACACGTCTCGAATGTTCAATATAATATA
>NW_025755529.1:0-7656 GCF_021184085.1 Oncorhynchus gorbuscha
TTTAAGTCATTTAGCAGACGCTCTTATCCAGAGCGACTTTACAAATTGGTGCATTCAACCTTATGACATCCAGTGGAAACAAAGCCACTTTACAATAGTGCATCTACCAAATCTTAAAGGGGGGGATGCGCATCCTATCCCTAGGTATTCCTGAGGAGGTGGGGTTTCGAGGTATCTCCGGAAGGTGGTGATTGACTCCGCTGTCCTGGCGTCGTGAGGGAGTTTGTTCCACCATTGGGGAGCCAGGAGCAGCGAACAGTTTTGACTGGGCTGAGGCGGGAGCTGTACTTCCTCAGTGGTAGGGAGGTGAGCAGGCCAGAGGTGGATGAACGCAGTGCCCTTGTTTGGGTGTAGGGCCTGATCAGGCCTGGAGGTACTGAGCTGCGTTCCCTCACAGCTCCGTGAGCAAGCACCATGGTCTTGTAAGCGGATGCGAGCTTCAACTGGAAGCCAGTGGAGAGAGAGCGGGAGGGAGGCGGGGTGGCGTAGGAAGAGAGAACTTGGGAAGGTTTGAACACTGAAACGGGCTCACGTACAGTTCCCGCTCAGCCCAGTCAAAACTGTTACCGCTGCTCGGCTCCCCAATGGTGGAACAAACTCCCTCCACGCGCCAGGACAGCGATCAATCACCACCTTCCGGAGACACTGAAACCCCCTCTTTAAGGAATACCTAGGATAGGATAAAGTAATCCTTCTCACCCCCTCCCCTTAAAATATTTAGATGCACTATTGTAAAGTGGCTGTTCCACTGGATATCATAAGGTGAATGCACCAATTTGTAAGTCGCTCTGGATAAGAGCGTCTGCTAAATGACTTAAATGTAAATGTTAAATGCAAAACATTATAGCTGTCTCAAATATGTCTGTTGGCTCAGCCATTTGGATAATTAATGATGTGTGGGCCTTTGAAAAGCAGAGACGTTGAAGTGGTTCAAGAAGTGCCACATGAGTGTTATATTCAGCCCTCGGCTGAAGATGAACATTCAGACAAATACGTGTTCTATGATTTTGAGACAAATCAGCAATCAGGGGTTCATTTGCCTATTTTTGTATCTACCATGACTTTCAAGGGTGATACGTGGTCGGCAGAGGCCCAATTGTGCACTCCTCTTTCTAAAACACTTTAGAAAACCCCAGTACAGAAACTTCACGTTTATAGCGCACAATTATAAAGCCTATGACTCCTACCTTCTTCTGAACCCCTTGATACAGCAAGAAGTTGCACCCAGTGTCATAGCTCAAGGTAGTAAAATCGTGTGTTTTGTAGACCACGCTTCAACCAGATACTGTACATTGACAGTTTAAGTGTCTTACCCATAAGATTGGTTCAAATGCCAGAGGCCTTGGGTTTTGACAACTCTGTGAAAGGATTGGTTTCCCCACTTCTTCACATCTGAGGAGAATCTACATTATATCGGATCTTTATCCCCAGCCCGAAATGTAATGGGTGTGATCAAATGTCTCCCAAAGACAGAGAGATTTATGACTTGGTACGAAACAGTAAGACATAGCACCTAAAGAGATGGAATCATACTGGGACAATAATGTGGTTATACTTCGTGATGGATGCCTCAGATTCATAGAAGAGGTAATCAAAAGATGCAGGCATTGACCCTGGAGTACAACTATTGCATCGGCATGCATGAAAACCTATCAAAACACACTTTCTACCTACAGCATCTATAGCTATCCCCTACGCCTGACAACCACCGATGCCAATTCAAATTGAAGTCATACTCTAGTGGGTCCATTCAATGGTTGGTACTTGTCCCAGGATAAAGACATTTTTATTCAACATGCTTTGAATAGGGAAGAAGACATTTGGGCCTTATCATGTAGATGGATGTTTGAGTACAACGGTTGTTTCTTCCATGGATGTAAATCTTGCTTTGTGCCCCAGGCCATGTGTCCTAACCCAAAATACTTTTGGGGAAATGTATAAGAGTTTCAAGACAAATTGTAATCTTTACAGGCTACTTACGGGTTAAAAGTGAATGAGATGTGGGAGTGGACCGCACTCACAAAGTTTGATCCTCATGTTCGAGCTTTCCTTTCCAGCTTTGCCACACCAGAACACTTGGAACCACGACAGGCCTTGGGAGGCCGTACCAATGCTTTGACATTGAGGTATGTAGCACAACCCGGACGAGGCATAGGATATGTAGATTTTACATCCCTTTATCCTCATGTAATGAGTTCCTCATGCTATACTATGGGGCATCCTGAAATTATTCACCACGACTTTGACTTACCCCAAAACCTAGGGTTTGTTTATACCAGTGTTGCCTTACAAGGGACCTCAAGGAAAACTTTTCTTTCCCCTTTGTCGCACCGGCAGTGAAAACAACAACCAGGAAAACCCTTGTGATTACTCAGATCAAGAAAGAGTCCTGACAGGTATATGGGTCACAGTTGAAATCTCTAACGTTAATCCAGTAAAGATACTTTACAAAACAAAGGCATAATACTACTCGTAAAGACGAGAACAGACTGGAGACTTGATCAAGAACTGCAGGTTGCCTCGGGAAGGCACTTGAACCTAGCAGACTCAGACACCTGCTCACCACGCAGCATCTGAGGGAAACACGACACGACAGGGCAATACATAGACACAGCACGGTGAATTATAGACAAGGATCCGACAGGGCAGGAACGGAAAACAAGGAGAGAAATAGGGACTCTAATCAGGGAAAAGGATCGGGAACAGGTGTGGGAAGACTAAATGATTGATTAGGGGAATAGGAACAGCTGGGAGCAGGAACGGAACGATAGAGAGAGAGAGAGCGAGAGAGTGAGAGAGGGAGGGGAGAGAGAGGGATAGAAAGAGGGGAAAGAACCTAATAAGACCAGCAGAGGGAAACGAATAGAAGGGGAAGCACAGGGACAAGACATGATAATCAATGACAAAACATGACAGTACCCCCCACTCACCGAGCGCCTCCTGGCGCACTCGAGGAGGAACCCTGGCGGCAACGGAGGAAATCATCAATAAGCGAACGGTCCAGCACGTCCCGAGACGGAACCCAACTCCTCTCCTCAGGACCGTAACCCTCCCAATCCACTAAGTATTGGTGACCCCGTCCCCGAGAACGCATGTCCATGATCTTACGTACCTTGTAAATAGGTGCGCTCTCGACAAGGACGGGAGGGGGGAGGGAAACGAACGGGGGTGCGAAGAAAGGGCTTGACACAGGAGACATGGAAGACAGGATGGACGCGACGAAGATGTCGCGGAAGAAGCAGTCGCACAGCGACAGGATTGACGACCTGGGAGACACGGAACGGACCAATGAACCGCGGAGTCAACTTACGAGAAGCTGTCGTAAGAGGAAGGTTGCGAGTGGAAAGCCACACTCTCTGGCCGCAACAATACCTTGGACTCTTAATCCTGCGTTTATTGGCGGCTCTCACAGTCTGTGCCCTGTAACGGCAAAGTGCAGACCTCACCCTCCTCCAGGTGCGCTCACAACGTTGGACAAACGCTTGAGCGGAGGAACGCTGGACTCGGCAAGCTGGGATGAGAACAGAGGAGGCTGGTAACCCAGACTACTCTGAAACGGAGATAACCCGGTAGCAGACGAAGGAAGCGAGTTGTGGCGTATTCTGCCCAGGGGAGCTGTTCTGCCCAAGACGCAGGGTTTCTGAAAGAAAGGCTGCGTAGTATGCGACCAATCGTCTGATTGGCCCTCTCTGCTTGACCGTTAGACTGGGGATGAAACCCGGAAGAGAGACTGACGGACGCACCAATCAAGCGACAGAACTCCCTCCAAAACTGTGCGTGAATTGCGGGCCTCTGTCTGAAACGGCGTCTAACGGGAGGCCATGAATTCTGAACACATTCTCGATGATGATTTGTGCCGTCTCCTTAGCGGAAGGAAGTTTAGCGAGGGGAATGAAATGTGCCGCCTTAGAGAACCTATCGACAACCGTAAGAATCACAGTCTTCCCCGCAGACAAAGGCAGACCGGTAATGAAGTCTAGGGCGATGTGAGACCATGGTCGAGAAGGAATGGGGAGCGGTCTGAGGCGACCGGCAGGAGGAGAGTTACCCGACTTAGTCTGCGCGCAGTCCGAACAAGCAGCCACGAAGCGGCGCGTGTCACGCTCCTGAGTCGGCCACCAAAAGCGCTGGCGAATAGACGCAAGAGTGCCTCGAACACCGGGATGACCAGCTAACTTGGCAGAGTGAGCCCACTGAAGAACAGCCAGACAGTGGAAACAGGAACGAAAAGGAGGTTACTAGGACAAGCGGCGACGCAGTGTGCGTGAGTGCTTGCTTAACCTGTCTTTCAATTCCCCAGACTGTTAACCCGACAACACGCCCATAAGGAAGAATCCCCTCGGGATCAGTAGAAGCCACAGAAGAACTAAACAGACGGGATAAGGCATCAGGCTTGGTGTTTTTGCTACCCGGACGGTAAGAAATCACAAACTCGAAACGAGCGAAAAACAACGCCCAACGAGCTTGACGGGCATTAAGTCGTTTGGCAGAACGGATGTACTCAAGGTTCTTATGGTCTGTCCAAACGACAAAAGGAACGGTCGCCCCCTCCAACCACTGTCGCCATTCGCCTAGGGCTAAGCGGATGGCGAGCAGTTCACGGTTACCCACATCATAGTTGCGCTCAGATGGCGACAGGCGATGAGAAAAATAAGCGCAAGGATGAACCTTATCGTCAGACTGGAAGCGCTGGGATAGAATGGCTCCCACGCCTACCTCTGAAGCGTCAACCTCGACAATGAATTGTCTAGTGACGTCAGGAGTAACGAGGATAGGAGCGGACGTAAAACGTTCTTTTAGAAGATCAAAAGCTCCCTGGGCGGAACCGGACCACTTAAAACACGTCTTGACAGAAGTAAGAGCTGTGAGAGGGCAGCAACTTGACCGAAATTACGAATGAAACGCCGATAGAAATTAGCGAAACCTAAAAAGCGCTGCAACTCGACACGTGACCTTGGAGCGGGCCAATCACTGACAGCTTGGACCTTAGCGGAATCCATCTGAATGCCTTCAGCGGAAATAACGGAACCGAGAAAAGTAACGGAGGAGACATGAAAGAGCACTTCTCAGCCTTTACGTAGAGACAATTCTCTAAAAGGCGCTGTAGAACACGTCGAACGTGCTGAACATGAATCTCGAGTGACGGTGAAAAAATCAGGATATCGTCAAGATAGACAAAAACAAAGATGTTCAGCATGTCTCTCAGAACATCATTAACTAATGCCTGAAAAACAGCTGGCGCATTGGCGAGACCAAACGGCAGAACCCGGTACTCAAAATGCCTAACGGAGTGTTAAACGCCGTTTTCCACTCGTCCCCCTCTCTGATGCGCACGAGATGGTAAGCGTTACGAAGGTCCAACTTAGTAAAGCACCTGGCTCCCTGCAGAATCTCGAAGGCTGATGACATAAGGGGAAGCGGATAACGATTCTTAACCGTTATGTCATTCAGCCCTCGATAATCCACGCAGGGCGCAGAGTACCGTCCTTCTTCTTAACAAAAAGAACCCCGCCCCGGCCGGAGAGGAAGAAGGCACTATGGTACCGGCGTCAAGAGACACAGATAAATAATCCTCGAGAGCCTTACGTTCGGGAGCCGACAGAGAGTATAGTCTACCCCGAGGAGGAGTGGTCCCCGGAAGGAGATCAATACTACAATCATACGACCGGTGAGGAGGAAGGGAGTTGGCTCGGGACCGACTGAAGACCGTGCGCAGATCATGATATTCCTCCGGCACTCCTGTCAAATCGCCAGGTTCCTCCTGAGAAGTGGGGACAGAAGAAATGGGAGGGATGGCAGACATTAAACACTTCACATGACAAGAAACGTTCCAGGATAGGATAGAATTACTAGACCAATTAATAGAAGGATTATGACATACTAGCCAGGGATGACCCAAAACAACAGGTGTAAAAGGTGAACGAAAAATCAAAAAAGAAATAGTCTCACTGTGGTTACCAGATACTGTGAGAGTTAAAGGTAGTGTCTCAAATCTGATACTGGGAAGATGACTACCATCTAAGGCAAACATGGGCGTAGGCTTGTCTAACTGTCTGAAAGGAATGTCATGTTTCCGAGCCCATGCTTCGTCCATGAAACAACCCTCAGCCCCAGAGTCAATCAAGGCACTGCATGTAGCACCCGAACCGGTCCAGCGTAGATGGACCGACATAATAGTACAGGATCTAGATGAAGAGACCTGAGTAGTAGCGCTCACCAGTAGCCCTCCGCTTACTGATGAGCTCTGGCCTTTACTGGACATGAATTGACAAAATGTCCATCAAATCCGCAATAGAGGCACAGGCGGTTGGTGATCCTCCGTTCCCTCTCCTTGGTCGAGATGCGAATACCTCCCAGCTGCATGGGCTCAGTCTCTGAGCCAGAGGAGGAGATGGTTGCGATGCGGAGCAGGGAAACACCGTTGACGCGAGCTCTCTTCCACGAGCTTGGTGACGAAGATCTACCCGTCGTTCTATGCGGATGGCGAGAGCAATCAAAGAGTCCACACTGGAAGGAACCTCCCGAGAGAGAATCTCATCTTTGACCACTGCGTGGAGTCCCTCCAGAAAACGAGCGAGCAGCGCCGGCTCGTTCCAGTCACTAGAGGCAGCAAGAGTGCGAAACTCTATAGAGTAATCCGTTATGGATCGATCACCTTGGCATAGGGAAGCCAGGGCCCTAGAAGCCTCCCTACCAAAAACTGAACGGTCAAAAACCCGAATCATCTCCTCTTTAAAGTTCTGGTAATTGTTAGAACAATCAGCCCTTGCCTCCCAGATAGCTGTGCCCCACTCTCGAGCCCGGCCAGTAAGGAGTGAAATGACGTAAGCAACCCGAGCTCTCTCGCTAGAGTATGTGTTGGGTTGGAGAGAGAACACAATATCACACTGGGTGAGAAAGGAGCGGCACTCCGTGGGCTGCCCGGAGTAGCAAGGTGGGTTATTAACCCTAGGTTCCGGAGGCTCGGCAGGCCAGGAAGTAACAGGTGGCACGAGACGAAGACTCTGGAACTGTCCAGAGAGGTCGGAAACCTGAGCGGCCAGGTTCTCCACGGCATGGCGAGCAGCAGACAATTCCTGCTCGTGTCTGCCGAGCATGGCTCCTTGGATCTCGACGGCAGTGTTACGAGCATCTGTAGTCGCTGGGTCCATTCCTTGGTCGGATCCTTCTGTTATGCAGGTGAATGAGGACCCAAAAGCGACTTGGCGAAAACAGAGTTTTTAATCCAGTAAAGATACTTTACAAAACAAAAGGCATAATACTACTCGTAAAGACGAGAACAGACTGGAGACTTGATCAAGAACTGCAGGTTGCCTCGGGAAGGCACTTGAACCTAGCAGACTCAGACACCTGCTCACCACGCAGCATCTGAGGGAAACACGACACGACAGGGCAATACATAGACACAGCACGGTGAATTATAGACAAGGATCCGACAGGGCAGGAACGGAAAACAAGGAGAGAAATAGGGACTCTAATCAGGGAAAAGGATCGGGAACAGGTGTGGGAAGACTAAATGATTGATTAGGGGAATAGGAACAGCTGGGAGCAGGAGCGGACGATAGAGAGAAGAGAGAGCGAGAGAGTGAGAGAGGGAGGGGAGAGAGAGGGATAGAAAGAGGGAAAGAACCTAATAAGACCAGCAGAGGAAACGAA
>NW_025755530.1:0-7656 GCF_021184085.1 Oncorhynchus gorbuscha
AGAGAGGAGGAAGAGAGAGAGAGAGGAGGGAGGAAGAGAGAGAGAGAGGGGGAGGAAGAGAGAGAGAGAGAGAGGAGGGAGGAAGAGAGAGAGAGGGGGAGGAAGAGAGAGAGAGAGGGGGAGGAAGAGAGAGAGAGAGGGAGGAAGAGAGAGAGAGAGAGAGAGGGGGAGGAAGAGAGAGAGAGGGAGGAAGAGAGAGAGAGGGAGGGAGGAAGAGAGAGAGAGGGGGAGGAAGAGAGAGAGAGAGGAGGGAGGAAGAGAGAGAGAGAGAGGGAGGAAGAGAGAGAGAGAGGAGGAGGAAGAGAGAGAGAGAGGAGGGAGGAAGAGAGAGAGAGAGGAGGGAGGAAGAGAGAGAGAGAGGAGGGAGGAAGAGAGAGAGAGAGGAGGGAGGAAGAGAGAGAGAGAGGAGGGAGGAAGAGAGAGAGAGAGGAGGGAGAGAGAGAGAGAGAGAGAGAGAGGGGGAAGAGAGAGAGAGAGAGGGGAGGAAGAGAGAGAGAGAGGAGGGAGGAAGAGAGAGAGAGAGGGGGAGGAAGAGAGAGAGAGAGGAGGGAGGAAGAGAGAGAGAGAGGGGGAGGAAGAGAGAGAGAGAGGGGGAGGAAGAGAGAGAGAGAGGGGGAGGAAGAGAGAGAGAGAGGGGGGAAGAGAGAGAGAGAGAGGGGAGGAAGAGAGAGAGAGAGGAGGGAGGAAGAGAGAGAGAGAGGGAGGAAGGTAGAGAGAGAGGGGGGAGGAAGAGAGAGAGAGGAGGGAGGAAGAGAGAGAGAGAGGAGGGAGGAAGAGAGAGAGAGAGGAGGGAGGAAGAGAGAGAGAGAGGAGGGAGGAAGAGAGAGAGAGAGAGGAGGGAGGAAGAGAGAGAGAGAGGAGGGAGGAAGAGAGAGAGAGAGGAGGGAGGAAGAGAGAGAGAGGAGGGAGGAAGAGAGAGAGAGAGGAGGGAGGAAGAGAGAGAGAGAGGAGGGAGGAAGAGAGAGAGAGAGGAGGGAGGAAGAGAGAGAGAGAGGAGGGAGGAAAGAGAGAGAAGGAGGAGGAGGAAGAGAGAGAGAGAGAGAGAGGAGGAAGAGAGAGAGGGAGGAGGAGAGAGAGAGAGGGGGAGGAAGAGAGAGGAGGGAGGAAGAGAGAGAGAGAGGAGGGAGGAAGAGAGAGAGAGAGGAGGGAGGAAGAGAGAGAGAGAGAGGGGAAAGAGAGAGAGAGAGGAGGGAGAAAGAGAGAGAGAGAGGAGGGAGGAAGAGAGAGAGAGAGGAGGGAGGGAGGAGAGAGAGAGAGAGAGGAAAGAGAGAGAGAGAGAGGGGGGAAGAGAGAGAGAGAGAGGGGAGGAAGAGAGAGAGAGAGGAGGGAGGAAGAGAGAGAGAGAGAGGGGGAGGAGAGAGAGAGAGAGGAGGGAGGAAGAGAGAGAGGGGGGGAGGAAGAGAGTGAGAGAGAGAATACAGTGAAAGAGAGAATACAGTGAAAGAGAGAATACAGTGAAAGAGAGAATACAGTGAAAGAGAGAATACAGTGAAAGAGAGAATACAGTGAAAGAGAGAATACAGTGAAAGAGAGAATACAGTGAAAGAGAGAATACAGTGAAAGAGTGCACATCTCTTTGTACACTATGTAAAAGTAGACCTACTGTATGTTGTGCTCCTGCAGGATGCTGTGGAGGTGAGAGAGAGAATACAGTGAAAGAGTGCACATCTCTTTGTACACTATGTAAAAGTAGACCTACTGTATGTTGTGCTCCTGCAGGATGCTGTGGAGGTGAGAGAGAGAATACAGTGAAAGAGTGCACATCTCTTTGTACACTATGTAAAAGTAGACCTACTGTATGTTGTGCTCCTGCAGGATGCTGTGGAGGTGAGAGAGAGAATACAGTGAAAGAGTGCACATCTCTTTGTACACTATGTAAAAGTAGACCTACTGTATGTTGTGCTCCTGCAGGATGCTGTGGAGGTGAGAGAGAGAATACAGTGAAAGAGAGAATACAGTGAAAGAGTGCACATCTCTTTGTACACTATGTAAAAGTAGACCTACTGTATGTTGTGCTCCTGCAGGATGCTGTGGATGTCATGTTTTGTCATTTATTATCATGTCTTGTCCCTGTGCTCCCCATTCTATTCGTTTCCCTCTGCTGGTCTTATTAGGTTCTTTCCCTCTTTCTATCCCTCTCTCTCCCCCTCCCTCTCTCACTCTCTCGCTCTCTCTTCTCTCTATCGTCCGTTCCTGCTCCCAGCTGTTCCTATTCCCTAATCATCATTTCTTAGCCTTCCCACACCTGTTCCCGATCCTTTTCCCTGATTAGAGTCCCTATTTCTCTCCTTGTTATTCGTTTCTGCCCTGTCGGTTCCTTGTCTAGATTTCACCGTGCTGTGTTTGTGTATCGCCCTGTCGATGTCGTGTTTTCCTCAGTGATGCGTGGTGAGCAGGTGTCTGAGTCTGTCTGGTTCAAGTGCCTTCCCGAGGCAACCTGCTGTTCACCTGCTGTTCAAGATCGAGTCTCCAGTTTGTCCTCGTCATTTCGAGTGAAAGTTGTGTTTTTTTGATTGTATTCACTTTACTGGATTAAAGACTCTGTTTTCAAGTCGCTTTTGGGTCCTCTTCACCTGCATGACAGAAGGAACCAACAAGGAATGGACCCAGCGACTTCAGACGCCGTTACACTGCCGTCGAGATCCAAGGAGCCATGCTCGGCAGACACGAGCAGGAATTGTCTGCTGCTCGCCATGCCAGAGAACCTGGCCGCTCAGGTTTTCCGACCTCTCTGGACAGTTCCAGAAATCGCCTCGTGCCACCTGTTACTTCCTGGCCTGCCGAGCCCAGAACCTAGGTTAATAACCCACCTTGCTACTCGGGGCAGCCCACTGAGGCCGCTCCTTTCTCACGCAGTGTGTGAGATTGTGTTCTCTCCAACCCAACACATACTCTAGTGAGAGAGCTCGGGTTGCTTACGCATTTCACTCCCTTACTGGCGGGCTCGAATGGGGCACAGCTATCTGGGAGGCAAGGGCTGATTGCTCTAACAAGTTCCAGAACTTTAAAGAGGAGATGATTCGGTTTTTGACCGTTCAGTTTTGGTAGGGAGGCTTCTAGGGCCCTGGCTTCCCTTATGCCAAGGTGAACGGTCCATAACGGATTATTCTATTGAGTTTCGCACTCTTGCTGCCTCTAGTGAGTGGAACGAGCCGGCGCTGCTCGCCGTTTTCTGGAGGACTCCACGCAGTGGTTAAGGATGAGATTCTCTCCCGGGAGGTTCCTTCAGATGTGGACTCTTTGATTGCTCTCGCCATCCGCATAGAACGACGGGTAGATCTTCGTCACCGGGGCTCGTGGAAGAGAGCTCGCATCAACGGTGTTCCTGCCCGCATCGCAACCATCTCCCTCCTCTGGCTCAGAGACTGTGCCCATGCAGCTGGGAGGGATTCGTGATTCTCGACTAAGGAGAGGAACGGAGGATCACAACCGCCTGTGCCTCTATTGCCGGAGTTGCTGGACATTTTGTTAATTCATGTCCAGTAAAAGCCAGAGCTCATCTGTAAGCGGAGGGCTACAGGTGAGCGAACTTCTCAAGTGTCTCCATCAAAATCCCTGTACTACTTTGTCGGTCCATCTCGCTGGACCGGTTCGGGTGCTGCATGTAGTGCCTGATAGACTTGGGGCTGAGGGTTGTTTCATGGACGAAGCATGGGTTCGAACAGACATTCCTTTCAGAGAGTTAAGAAGCCCTCGCCATGTTAGCTTTTAGATGGTAGTCATCTTCCCAGTATCAGATTTGAGACACTACCTTTAACCCTCACAGTATCTGGTAACCACAGAGATATTTCTTTTTGATTTTCCGTTCACCGTTTACACCTGTTGTTTTGGGTCATCCAGCTGGTATGTCATAATCCTTCTATTAATTGGTCTAGTAATTCTATCCTATCCTGGAACGTTTCTTGTCATGTGAAGTGTTTATTATGCCTGCATCCTCCGTTTCTTCTGTCCCTACTTCTCAGGAGGAACCTGGCGATTTGACAGGAGTGCGAGGAATATCAGGATTCTGCGACCTTCAGTCGGTCCGAAACCAACTCCTTCCTCCTCACCGGGTCGTATGATTGTAGTATTGATCTCCTTCGGGGACCACTCCTCCTCGGGGTAGACTATACTCTCTGTCGGCTCCCGAGCGTGGAAGCTCGAGGGGATTATTTGTCTGTGTCTCTTGACGCCGGCACCAGTAGTGCCTTCTTCCTCTCGGCCGGGCGGGGTTCTTTTGTTAAGAAGAAGGACGGTACTCTGCGCCCCTGCGTGAGATTATCGAGCTGAATGACATAACGGTTAAGAATCGTTACCGCTTCCCTTATGTCATCAGCTTCTCTCAGATTCTGCAGGAGCCAGGTGCTTTACTGGGTTGGACCTTCGTAACGCTTACTCATCCTCGTGCGCATCAGAGAGGGCGAGTGGAAAACGGCGTTTAACACTCCGTTAGGCATTTTGAGTACCGGTTCTGGCCGTTCGGTCCCGCCAATGCGCCAGCTGTTTTTCAGGCATTAGTTAATGATATTCTGAGAGACATGCTGAATATCTTTGTTTTTGTCTATCTTGGACGATATCCCCTGATTTTCTCCGTCACTCGAGATTCATGTTCAGCACGTTCGACGTGTTCTACAGCGCTTTAGAGAATTGTCTCTACGCAGGCTGAGAAGTGCTCTTTTTCATGTCCTCCGTTACTTTCTCGGTTTCCGTTATTTCCGCTGAACGAGAGCATTCAGATGGATTCCGCTAAGGTCCAAGCTGTCAGTGATTGGCCCGTTTCCAAGGTCACGTGTCGAGTTGCAGCGCTTTTAGGTTTTTCGCTGTTTCTATCGGCGTTTGTTCGTATTTCGGGTCAGAGTTGCTGCCTCTCACAGCTCTTACCTCTGTCAAGACGTGTTTTAAGTGGTCGGTTCCCAGGGAGCTTTGATCTTCTAAAAGAACGTTTTACGTCCGCTCTATCCTCGTTACTCCTGACGTCACTAGACAATTCATTGTCGAGGTTGACGCTTCAGAGGTAGGCGTGGGAGCCATTCTATCCCAGCTTCCAGTCTGACGCATAAGGTTCATCCTTGCGCTTATTTTTCTCATCGCCTGTCGCCATCTGGGCGCAACTATGATGTGGGTAAATCGTGAACTGCTCGCCATCCGCTTAGCCCTAGGCGAATGGCGACAGTGGTTGGAGGGGGCTAATCTGCATTCTTTTGTGTCGTTTGACAGACCATAAGAACCTTGAGTACATCCGTTCTGCCAACCGACTTAATGCCCGTCAAGCTCGTTGGGCGTTGTTTTTCGCTCGTTTCCAGTTGTGATTTCTTACCGTCCGGGTAGCAAGAACACCAAAGCCTGATGCCTTATCCTGGTCTGTTTAGTTCTTCTGTGGCTTCTACTGATCCCGAGGGGATTCTTCCTTATGGGCGTGTTGTCGGGTTAACAGTCTGGGGAATTGAAAGACAGGTTAAGCAAGCACTCACGCACACTGCGTCGCCGCGCTTGTCCTAGTAACCTCCTTTTTTCGTCCCTGTTTCCACTCGTCTGGTTTTCTTCAGTGGCTCACTCTGCCAAGTTAGCTGGTCATCCCGGTGTTCGAGGCACTCTTGCGTCTATTCGCCAGCTGGTAGCCGACTCAGGAGCGTGACACGCGCCGCTCGTGGCTGCTTGTTCGGACTGCGCGCAGACTAAGTCGGGGTAACTCTCCTCCTGCCGGCCGGGTCAGACGCTCCCCATTCCTCTTCTCGACCATGGTCTCACATCGCCCCTAGACTTCATTACGGTCTGCCTTTGTCTGCGGGGGAAGACTGTGATTCTTACGGTTGTGATAGGTTCTCTAAGGCGGCACATTTCATTCCCCCTCGCTAAGCTTCCTTCCGTAAGGAGACGGCACAAATCATTATCGAGAATGTATTCAGAATTCATGGCCTCCCGTTAGACGCCGTTTCAGACAGAGCCCGCAATTCCACGTCACAGTTTTGGAGGGAGTTCTGTCGTTTGATTGTGCGTCCGTCAGTCTCTCTCTTCCGGTTTCATCCCCAGTCTAACGTCAAGCAGAGAGGGCCAATCAGACGATTGGTCGCATACTCGCAGCCTTTCCAGAAACCCTGCGTCTTGGGCAGGAACAGCTCCCCTGGGCAGAATACGCTCACAATTTATTTCCTTCGTCTGCTACCGGGTTATCTCCGTTTCCAAGTAGTCTGGTTTACCAGCCTCCCTCTGTTCTCATCCCAGCTTGCCGAGTCCAGCGTTCCTCCGCTCAGCGTTTGTCAACGTTGTGAGCGCACCTGGAGGAGTGGGGTGAGGTCTGTACTTTGCCGTCACAGGGCACAGACTGTGAGAGCCGCCGGCCAAACGCAGGATTAGAGTCCAGGTATTATTGCGGCCCAGAGAGTGTGGCTTTCCATGCAACCTTCCTCTTACGACAGCTTCTCGTAAGTTGACTCCACGGTTCATTGGTCCGTTCCGTGTCCCCCAGGTCGTCAATCCTGTCCTGTGCACATCAAGCTTCTTCCCGCGACATCTTCGCCGCGTCCATCCTGTCTTCCATGTCTCCTGTGTCAAGCCCTT
Source organism: Oncorhynchus gorbuscha (assembly GCF_021184085.1). NCBI lineage: Eukaryota > Metazoa > Chordata > Actinopteri > Salmoniformes > Salmonidae > Oncorhynchus > Oncorhynchus gorbuscha. The sequence goes on from NW_025755530.1 coordinate 6,538, forward strand.
TCTTCGCACTCCCGTTCGTTTCCCTCCTCCTCCCGTCCTTGTCGAGAGCGCACCTATTTACAAGGTACATAAGATCATGGACATGCGTTCTCGGGGACGGGGTCACCAATACTTCAGTGGTTAGGGTTACGGTCCTGAGAAGGAGTTGGGTTCCGTCTCGGGACGTGCTGGACGTTCACTCGTGATGATTTCCTCCGTTACCGTGATTCCTCCTCGAGGTGCGCCAGGGAGGCGCTCGGTGAGTGGGGGGTACTGTCATGTTTTTGTCATTTATTATCATGTCTTGTCCCTGTGCTCCCATTCTATTCGTTTCCCTCTGCTGGTCTTATTAGGTTCTTTCCCTCTTTCTATCCCTCTCTCTCCCCCTCCTCTCTCACTCTCTTCGCTCTCTCTTCTCTCTATCGTTCCGTTCCTGCTCCCAGCTGTTCTATTCCCTAATCATCATTTAGCCTTCCCACCTGTTCCCGATCCTTTTCCTGATTAGAGTCCCTATTTCTCTCCTTGTTATTTTTCTGCCCCTGTCGGTTCCTTGTCTAGATTTCACCGTGCTGTGTTTGTGTATCGCCCTGTCGCGGTCGTGTTTTCCTCAGATGCTGCGTGGTGAGCAGGTGTCTGAGTCTGTCTGGTTCAAGTGCCTTCCCGAGGCAACCTGCTGTTCACCTGCTGTTCAAGATCGGGTCTCCAGTTTGTCCTCGTCATTTCGAGTGAAAGTTGTGTTTTTTGATTGTATTCACTTTACTGGATTAAAGACTCTGTTTCGCCAAGTCACTTGGTCCTCTTTCACATGACAGTGGAGGTGAGAGAGAGAATACAGTGAAAGAGTGCACATCTCTTTGTGCCACTCATGTAAAAGTAGACCTGCTGTATGTTGTGCTCCTGCAGGATGCTGTGGAGGTGAGAGAGAGAATACAGTGAAAGAGTGCACACATCTCTTTGTACACTACTGTAAAAGTAGACCTACTGTATGTTGTGCTCCTGCAGGATGCTGTGGAGGTGAGAGAGAATACAGTGAAAGAGTGCACATCTCTTTGACACTATGTAAAAGTAGACCTACTGTATGTTGTGCTCCTGCAGGATGCTGTGGAGGTGAGAGAGAGAATACAGTGAAAGAGTGCACAT
>NW_025755531.1:0-7656 GCF_021184085.1 Oncorhynchus gorbuscha
CAGAGCGATACACAGAGACTGGGTCAGAGAGATACACAGAGACTGGGTCAGGATACACAGAGCATAGAGATACACAGAGACTGGGTCAGAGAGATACACAGAGACTGGGTCAGAGAGACACAAAGAGAGATACACAGAGATACTGGGTCAGAGAGATACACAAAGATACACAGAGATACTGGGTCAGAGCGATACACAGAGACTGGGTCAGAGCGATACACAGAGACTGGGTCAGAGCGATACACAGAGACTGGGTCAGAGAGATACACAGATACTGGCTCATAGAGATACAGAGAGATACACAGAGACAGGGTCAGAGAGATACACAGAGACTGGGTCAGAGAGATACACATAGACTGGGTCAGAGAGATACACAGATACACAGAGACTGGGTCAGAGAGATACACAGATACACAGAGACAGGGTCAGAGAGATACACAGAGGCTGGGTCAGAGAGATACACAGAGATACTGGGTCATAGAGATACACAGAGACTGGGTCAGAGAGATACACAGAGATACTGGGTCATAGAGATACACAGAGACTGGGTCAGAGAGATACACAGAGACTGGGTCAGAGCGATACACAGAGACTGGGTCAGAGCGATACACAGAGACTGGGTCAGAGCGATACACAGAGACTGGGTCAGAGCGATACACAGAGACTGGGTCAGAGAGATACACAGATACTGGGTCATAGAGATACAGAGATACACAGAGACTGGGTCAGAGAGATACACAGAGATACTGGGTCAGAGGGATACAGAGATACACAGAGACTGGGTCAGAGAGATACACAGAGACTGGGTCAGAGAGATACACAGAGACTGGTCAGAGAGACACACAGAGACTGGGTCAGAGAGACACACAGAGACTGGGTCAGGAGAGATACACAGAGACTGGGTCAGAGAGATACAGAGATACACAGAGACTGGGTCAGAGAGACACAGAGACTGGGTCAGAGAGACATACAGAGACTGGGTCAGAGAGATACACAGAGACTGGGTCAGAGAGATACACAGAGACTGGGTCAGAGAGATACACAGAGACTGGGTCAGAGATACACAGAGACTGGGTCAGAGAGATACACAGAGATACTGGGTCAGAGAGATACACAGAGACTGGGTCAGAGAGATACACAGAGACTGGGTCAGAGAGATACACAGAGACTGGGTCAGAGATACACAGAGACTGGGTCAGAGATACACAGAGACTGGGTCAGAGAGATACACAGAGATACTGGGTCAGAGAGATACACAGAGACTGGGTCAGAGAGACACACAGAGACTGAACATCTGGAGTAAATACATCCAGTAAATGTACATTTTCAAAGAACAGAAACGGAACCTGGAACGATTGGTGAAGTCATTTAATGAGCTAAATGTAAACAACTGTCGATTTTACACGTTAAAAAAAGGAACAGAAATTCAAAATATAAACTGATACTTTTTAGGGTTTGAACCGGTTCAGAACTTTAATGTTCTGTTCGGAACAGTGGAACGGAACGATAAAAAAAAATGTGATTCTATTCGAGAACGAAACAATTAGAAAATCATTTAGGTTCCAAACCCTTTTGTTTCACCTACAGCAGATGGACATCAAAAACCCTATTGGGTGGGAGAGTAAGATGGAGTGAGTATACCTCTTCAGGCCGTCCTCCCTGGGTAGCAGGGTAGAACACCACACGGTACTTCTCTACACTGCCGGGAGCGTGACTCCAGGACACCCTGAAACTCCTGGCTGTCACCTCTGATGTCACTAGGTCCTGAGGGGCTCCCTGTGTCTCCTGACCTGCAGACTCTCCTGGAGGAACACACATTCAGATAGTACAGGACAGCATCATCTAAGGTGACAGACTGTACAGTATACTGTATGGACATGTTGATGTCACTAGGTCCTGAGGAGCTCCCTGTGTCTCCTGACCTGCAGACTCTCCTGGAGGAACACACATTCAGATAGTACAGGACAGCATCATCTAAGGTGACAGACTGTACAGTATACTGTATGGACATGTTGATGTCACTAGGTCCTGAGGAGCTCCCTGTGTCTCCTGACCTGCTCTCTCCTCTGGAGATACATCACAACGGATCGTTAGAGAATGTATGGTATGGAAAGTTTGTACAGTACACTTTTAGAAATAATATATGCTATCTAGAACCTAAAAGGGTTCTTTGGCTGTCCCCATAGGAGAACCCTATGAAGAACTATTTTGGTTCCAACTAGAACCCTTTTGGGGTCCATGTAGAACTCTTTCCATAGAGGGTTCTAAATGGAACCCAGACGGGTTCTACCTGTAACCAACAAAGTTATTCCTATGGGGACAACCGAAGAACCCTTCTGGAACCCTTTTTTCTAAGTGTGTAAGTGTGTGTTTATTCACTACATATTTTTTTATTTTACCTTTATTTTACTAGGCAAGTCAGTTAAGAACAAATTCTTATTTTCAATGACGGCCTAGGAACAGTGGGTTAAGTGCCTGTTCAGGGGCAGAACGACAGATTAGTACCTTGTCAGCTCGGGGGTTTGAACTTGCAACCTTTCGGTTACTAGTCCAATGCTCTAACCACTAGGCTACCCTGCCGACAGCATTATGATGATTCTGCAATGATGATTAAGTATGAAGTGTATTAAACAGACGAGTTATTTCAGCTCAGATTTGTAGTGACAACATGAGGCCTGCTCAATATTAAAGACTGGGCACTATGTCTAAGTGAATGAGACAATATGTACTGTAAAGATATACAGTAGTATGAGGACTGAAGACTGGGTACTGTGTCTAAGTGAATGAGACAGTATGTACTGTAAAGATATACAGTAGTATGAGGACTGGGTACTGTGTCTAAGTGAATGAGACAGTATGTACTGTAAAGATATACAGTAGTATGAGGACTGAAGACTGGGTACTGTGTCTAAGTGAATGAGACAGTATGTACTGTAAATATATACAGTAGTATGATGACTGGGTACTGTGTCTAAGTGAATGAGACAGTATGTACTGTAAATATATACAGTAGTATGAGGACTGAAGACTGGGTACTGTGTCTAAGTGAATGAGACAGTATGTACTGTAAATATATACAGTAGTATGAGGACTGAAGACTGGGTACTGTGTCTAAGTGAATGAGACAGTATGTACTGTAAATATACAGTAGTATGAGGACTGAAGACTGGGTATGAATGTGTCTAAGACTGAATCTAAGTGAATGAGACAGTATGTACTGTAAATATATACAGTAGTATGAGGACTGAAGACTGGGTACTGTGTCTAAGTGAATGAGACAGTATGTACTGTAAATATATACAGTAGTATGAGGACTGAAGACTGGGTACTGTGTCTAAGTGAATGAGACAGTATGTACTGTAAATATATACAGTAGTATGAGGACTGAAGACTGGGTACTGTGTCTAAGTGAATGAGACAGTATGTACTGTAAATATATACAGTAGTATGAGGACTGAAGACTGGGTACTGTGTCTAAGTGAATGAGACAGTATGTACTGTAAATATATACAGTAGTATGATGACTGGGTACTGTGTCTAAGTGAATGAGACAGTATGTACTGTAAATATATACAGTAGTATGAGGACTGAAGACTGGGTACTGTGTCTAAGTGAATGAGACAGTATGTACTGTAAATATATACAGTAGTATGATGACTGGGTACTGTGTCTAAGTGAATGAGACAGTATGTACTGTAAATATATACAGTGAAGTATGATGACTGGGTACTGTGTCTAAGTGAATGAGACAGTATGTACTGTAAATATATACAGTAGTATGAGGACTGAAGACTGGGTACTGTGTCTAAGTGAATGAGACAATATGTACTGTAAATATATACAGTAGTATGAGTATGTACTGTAAATATATACAGACTGGGTACTGTGTCTAAGTGAATGAGACAGTATGTACTGTAAATATATACAGTAGTATGATGACTGGGTACTGTGTCTAAGTGAATGAGACAGTATGTACTGTAAATATATACAGTAGTATGATGACTGGGTACTGTGTCTAAGTGAATGAGACAGTATGTACTGTAAATATATACAGTAGTATGAGAGGACTGTAAGACTGGGTACTGTGTCTAAGTGAATGAGACAATATGTACTGTAAATATATACAGTAGTATGACTGAAGACTGGGTAGTGAATGAGACAGATGTACTGACTAGTATGATGAAGACTGGGTACTGTGTCTAAGTGAATGAGACAGTATGTACTGTAAATATATACAGTAGTATGATGACTGGGTACTGTGTCTAAGTGAATGAGACAGTATGTACTGTAAATATATACAGTAGTATGATGACTGGGTACTGTGTCTAAGTGAATGAGACAGTATGTACTGTAAATATATACAGTAGTATGAGGACTGAAGACTGGGTACTGTGTCTAAGTGAATGAGACAGTATGTACTGTAAATATATACAGTAGTATGATGACTGGGTACTGTGTCTAAGTGAATGAGACAGTATGTACTGTAAATATATACAGTAGTATGAGGACTGAAGACTGGGTACTGTGTCTAAGTGAATGAGACAGTATGTACTGTAAATATATACAGTAGTATGAGGACTGAAGACTGGGTACTGTGTCTAAGTGAATGAGACAGTATGTACTGTAAATATATACAGTAGTATGAGGACTGAAGACTGGGTACTGTGTCTAAGTGAATGAGACAGTATGTACTGTAAATATATACAGTAGTATGAGGACTGAAGACTGGGTACTGTGTCTAAGTGAATGAGACAGTATGTACTGTAAATATATACAGTAGTATGAGGACTGAAGACTGGGTACTGTGTCTAAGTGAATGAGACAGTATGTACTGTAAATATATACAGTAGTATGAGGACTGAAGACTGGGTACTGTGTCTAAGTGAATGAGACAGTATGTACTGTAAATATATACAGTAGTGAATGAGGACAGTAGTAAGACTGGGTACTGTGTCTAAGTGAATGAGACAGTATGTACTGTAAATATATACAGTAGTATGAGGACTGAAGACTGGGTACTGTGTCTAAGTGAATGAGACAGTATGTACTGTAAATATATACAGTAGTATGAGGACTGAAGACTGGGTACTGTGTCTAAGTGAATGAGACAGTATGTACTGTAAATATATACAGTAGTATGAGGACTGAAACTGTGTCTAATGAATGAGACAGTATGTACTGTAAATATATACTGTGTCTACTGTGTGAATGAGACAGTATGTACTGTAAATATATACAGTAGTATGAGGACTGAAGACTGGGTACTGTGTCTAAGTGAATGAGACAGTATGTACTGTAAATATATACAGTAGTATGAGGACTGAAGACTGGGTACTGTGTCTAAGTGAATGAGACAGTATGTACTGTAAATATATACAGTAGTATGAGGACTGAAGACTGGGTACTGTGTCTAAGTGAATGAGACAGTATGTACTGTAAATATATACAGTAGTATGAGGACTGAAGACTGGGTACTGTGTCTAAGTGAATGAGACAGTATGTACTGTAAATATATACAGTAGTATGAGGACTGAAGACTGGGTACTGTGTCTAAGTGAATGAGACAGTATGTACTGTAAATATATACAGTAGTATGACTGAAGACTGGGTACTGTGTCTAAGTGAATGAGACAATATGTACTGTAAATATATACAGTAGTATGAGGACTGAAGACTGGGTACTGTGTCTAAGTGAATGAGACAGTATGTACTGTAAATATATACAGTAGTATGAGGACTGAAGACTGGGTACTGTGTCTAAGTGAATGAGACAGTATGTACTGTAAATATATACAGTAGTATGAGGACTGGGTACTGTGTCTAAGTGAATGAGACAGTATGTACTGTAAATATATACAGTAGTATGATGACTGGGTACTGTGTCTAAGTGAATGAGACAGTATGTACTGTAAATATATACAGTAGTATGATGACTGGGTACTGTGTCTAAGTGAATGAGACAGTATGTACTGTAAATATATACAGTAGTATGAGGACTGAAGACTGGGTACTGTGTCTAAGTGAATGAGACAGTATGTACTGTAAATATATACAGTAGTATGAGGACTGGGTACTGTGTCTAAGTGAATGAGACAGTATGTACTGTAAATATATACAGTAGTATGATGACTGGGTACTGTGTCTAAGTGAATGAGACAGTATGTACTGTAAAGATATACAGTAGTATGAGGACTGAAGACTGGGTACTGTGTCTAAGTGAATGAGACAATATGTACTGTAAAGATATACAGTAGTATGAGGACTGAAGACTGGGTACTGTGTCTAAGTGAATGAGACAGTATGTACTGTAAATATATACAGTAGTATGAGGACTGAAGACTGGGTACTGTGTCTAAGTGAATGAGACAATATGTACTGTAAAGATATACAGTAGTATGAGGACTGGGTACTGTGTCTAAGTGAATGAGACAGTATGTACTGTAAATATATACAGTAGTATGAGGACTGAAGACTGGGTACTGTGTCTAAGTGAATGAGACAGTATGTACTGTAAATATATACAGTAGTATGATGACTGGGTACTGTGTCTAAGTGAATGAGACAGTATGTACTGTAAAGATATACAGTAGTATGATGACTGAAGACTGGGTACTGTGTCTAAGTGAATGAGACAGTATGTACTGTAAATATATACAGTAGTATGATGACTGGGTACTGTGTCTAAGTGAATGAGACAGTATGTACTGTAAAGATATACAGTAGTATGAGGACTGAAGACTGGGTACTGTGTCTAAGTGAATGAGACAGTATGTACTGTAAATATATACAGTAGTATGAGGACTGGGTACTATGTCTAAGTGAATAAGACAGTATGTACTGTAAATATATACAGTAGTATGATGACTGGGTACTGTGTCTAAGTGAATGAGACAGTATGTACTGTAAAGATATACAGTAGTATGAGGACTGAAGACTGGGTACTGTGTCTAAGTGAATGAGACAGTATGTACTGTAAAGATATACAGTAGTTTGAGGACTGACGTGCCAACATCTTTGCTCTCTGATTTGATTTGTTCACCTTTGATCTCCTTGTCCTGCTCCTCTACCCGTTCACAGACTATCTGGGTCAGTCCCTCTATGATAGAGCTCATGATGCTGAAGTCTGCCACGTTGTACACATGAGTGTTGTCAGGCTCAGAAGCTATAGCCCTCAGCTCATTCTCATCAGCATTCTTTACACCTGCACACAGGGAGAGAGAGCACTAAAAATCAAGATTAAGATCAAGATTAAGATTAAGATGTAGATCTAGATTAAGATCTAGGTGAAGATTTAGATTAAGATTTAGATCAAGATTCAGATTAAGATTTAGATCAAGATTCAGATTTAGATCAAGATTCAGATTTAGATCAAGATTCAGATTAAGATCAAGATCTAGATTTAGATTAAGATTTAGGTCAAGATTCAGATTAAGATCTAGATTTAGATCAATATTTAGATGTAGATCAAGATCTACATGTAGATTAAGATTTAGATCAAGATCTAGATTAAGATTTAGATCAAGATCTAGATTTAGATTAAGATCAAAATTTATATCAAGATTTAGATCAAGATCAAGATCTATCCATTTCCTTTTGTTTCCCTTAACAAAACACAAAGGACCCAAGTGTATCCAAGCGTGTCACCATGTCAGCCTT